>NC_056746.1:97451870-97581870 GCF_019279795.1 Protopterus annectens
ATAGGCACTGGCCTACTAAGAATTGGTCTTTTCCAGCTCCCTCCTGACCTCTCAAACCAAACCCAGACACACCAAAAGCACCAGGTTTCAGTCCTAGGGGACTCTCAGATCTAAGCAATGGGGGCCTCCACTTCCAAATCTGGAAATAACAAGACAACCCCCCCCCCCATGGTAAACAGTCTCAATGACTTCCTTTTAAAATTACTAAGCAATTACCTTTTATCCGCCCTTTTGGGGGGAAAGATTGCTCTTCATGCAAAGAACTGGAAACTCATAACCCAGGACAAATGGGTTTTAAATATAGTGTCCCAGGGATATGGATTTCATTTCCAGATGTTGCCAACACCAAACGGGTGGCCAGACCTACACCCAAATCAGTGGGCAGAGGCTCAAAAACAAGTACTTTCCCTCTTAAACATGGGGGCTGTTCAACCAGTACCAGAAGAGGAAAAAGGACAATGTTTCTATTCCAGGCTTTTTCTGGTACCCAGAAAAGACAAATCATGGTGTCCAATTCTGGAGATTCCAAATTTCAAGATGCTGACTCTTCACCAGTTACTTCCTATGCTAGCCAAAGATGCCTGGTTGGCAACTCTAGTTTTAAAAGAAGCATACCTGCACATCCCAATCAGGGAATCTTGCAGAAGATACCTACTCTTCAAAGCAGGCTACACGCACTATCAGTTTTCTGCACTGCCCTTTGGCTTGTCTACTGTACCCAGGATATTCACAAAGTGCCTGGCTCCAGTTATTGCATTTTGCAGGCAAAGAAATATTCAAATATATCCATACCTGGACGATTGTCTAATTCAGGCAGAAAACCAGGGCATATTTCTAAATCATCTAGCATTTGTAAAAAGGGTTCTAACTTGTCTGGGGTACACCATAAACGAAAATAAATCACAGCTGGTACCCTCTCAACAGGTTACATTCCTGGGTGCAAGCTTGAATACAACTGCCTAGATGGCTTTCCTCACACCAGAGAAGCAAATTCAATTGGTAACTTACTTCAAACAAGTGGCCACAAAAACCCTGCTATCTGCAAGACAAATACTGCAAGCCTTGGGGTTCATGGCCTCCTGCATTCTTCTAATTCCATATGCAAGACTGCATATGAGGAAACTACAGTGGTACTTAAAAAGTCTGTGGAGTCAACATTTGTCACAGCCTGGAAACAATGATTCCTGTCATACCTTGCCTACGCCTGGAATTCCTATGATGGACAGAGGCCTGCCACCAAAACAAGCGACTGCCATTCACACTACCCCCTGCCGCCCAAACCCTAACTACAGATGCATCAGACTATGCATGGGGGGCTCACCTGGCAGGAAAATGCATTCAAGGCAAATGGAACCCAAATCAAATGCACCTACATATCATTCAAAAAGAATTGTTAGTGGTACAGAATGCTCTGACAGCCTTCAAGGACTACATTCTTCCAGGACAACTGTTAAAGACTGACATCACCACGGTTATGTGGTACATAAACAAGCAGGGAGGCACACATTCGTACCCCCCTCTGCAGACTAGCCATGGCATTGTGAAACACTGCCTTGAGCTACCAAGTGCACCTACAAGCTCAATTCCTGCCAGGAAAATTGAATACACTGGCAGACAGACTAAGCAGAAATCTCATGGACCCACACGAGTGGAAACTGGAACCACGGATTTTCAATATGTTGACAAGCAAATGGGGAGCCCAGACATAGGTCTATTTGCCTCCCCCCAGAACTACCAGTTGGACAAGTTTTGTACAAGGACTCCCCACAAAAAAGCCGGGAAAGTGGATGCTCTGTCCTTCAGCTGGAAAAACCTATCAGTTTACGCCTTTCCCCCTCTGCCTCTGCTCTCCAAAGTTCTGCTAAAAGTCAAACAGGACAACCAAAAATGATTTTGATTGCTCCAGACTGGCCACGCCAACACTGGTACCCACTCCTGCACAGTGTATAAAAGATATCTCCATGGCACCTGCCTCAGACCCCTTCCTTGCTGTCTCAGCAGGAGAACCAAATTCCGCACCCTCAGCTTCCAACATTGAAGCTTGAAGCCTAGCTAATCACTTAAGTTCACCCTTATCATCCCTCAGCAAACCTGTGATGGATGTCATCTTGTAGGCGAGAAGACCTAGTACTAGAAAATGTTATGCTGACAAATGGAAAAGATTCTGTGCCTGGAACCAATCTTTAGGGATGAGCACAGCAGCACCCAATTTACCTCAGATATTGCAATACTTAACTGAGATGCTTCACAAGGGCCTGTGTTTTTCCTCTATTAAAATCCACGCTTCAGCTGTTTCAGCTCACTATAACACAGAACCACCGCTCTTCTCTCACCCCCTGCTCAAGCAGTATTTCAGAGGGGCAAAGAACTTGAGACCACCCAGGAGAGCTCCTACCCCTGCCTGGGATCTTAACTTTGTTTTGGAAAAACTCACTCTACCTCCTTTCGAGCCAGCTGCTACTGCAGACTTAAAATTTCTTTCTTGGAAAACAGCCTTCCTTTTAGCAGTCACTTAATCTAGAAGGATATCCGAATTACAAGCCCTTATGGCAGTGGAGCCTTTCATCATCTTTCATGCGGACAGGGTATCTCTGAGAACCAATCCATCCTTCATGCCCAGGGTGGTTTCCAGTGTGGCTCTTAATCAGTCCATTCATTTGCCAACCTCCTTTCCCAATCCACAGAACAAAGGGGAACGGATTCTGCATTCCTTGGATGTGCACAGGCAACTTAGATTCTACTTGGACAGGACTAAATCTCGAAGAAAATGTGAACAATTGCTGGTAGCATTTACTGCAGGGGCAGAGGGGAAGGCTAATTCAAAACAAACCATTTCTAAATGGATAAGCCATTACATTCATTTCTGCTATAAGCACCATGGAAAACCTATTCCCCAGGGAATCAGATCTCACTCCACCAGGGCTGCATCTACTTCTGCAGCCTTTCTCAGAGGTGTTCCTACCAAGGATATTCTAGAAGCTGCTACCTGGAGTTCTGTACATACCTTTCACCAAGCATTATCATTTACCAATTTTCTCTAACTCCAGAGCTGGCTTTGCCACTGCTGTTTTGCAGGGCCTTATAGCTGGCCCTAATGCTGTATAAACTCCTCCTCCCAACCATAGCTTTGGGAATCTACCCAAATGTAATGACTGCAACAGTGAAACACGAAGAACATAGTACAATTGTGTACACTTACCATAAATGTAGATGTTCGAGTGTATTCACTGTTGCAGTCCTGGTTACCCTCCCTCCAGCTCCCTACTTTTCTCTGGCTATACCTCTACCTTCTTTTACTATGCTTAAAAGCCTTTTTGGTGTATTTGCTTTTGGTTGGAGGTATATTTTTGTGTTTTTAATTACTTGTATATATATTTTGCTCCCCATTTAGGGGGCACCTGACGTCTGGGGCAAGAAAAACTGATGTAATGGCGTCGGATGCATGTTTTATACCCCTGACGACCTGACGTCATGGAAGAAGGGACAGCAACCGATGCAGGACCCAAGACTTTGTTAATCCGGCCGACTGAGGGCAACCTGCCAGCAGATTTACCCAAGTGTGATGACTGCAACAGTGAATACACTCGAACATCTACATTTATGGTAAGTGTAGACAACTGTACTATCTTGATACTTGTTTAAGTTACTGTGCTTTTTATGTAGGCAAGAAAGAAAGGTCGTCAAGGGAATGTGTTTATGAATATGCTATTTTAAATCAAAACATTAAGAATGCGTTTCTGTGCCATAGTCAAACATTTTGATTGGGTAACATCTCTAAATTTGGCTGTTTTTTCATGTATACAGTTCATATAGGTTGAGCATAAAATCAGCAGACCAGCACAAAAAGAATAGTAACAGGGGGAAAAAAACGGTAAAATGTTTATTTAACTCATTCACTCCAGTGGAGCTCAGGAAGTTTGCACTGTTACTTCCAGTGGGCGGAGCCTAAACATTTTGACAAAATCAAATTATGTCCTCCCATTTCAAAGAAATGTTCATATCTCTGGAACCATAGGGGTTATAAAAGAAATATAAATGGCAAACTCTTCAGTGCAAATTGTTTTTATAATGATAGTATTTAGGTTGTAGGTCTTAAACCGATTTTTATAAGTCACAGTAAACACAGTAGCTATTACATGTATAATATTTTTTAAGCAACTTGCAAATATCTCAGCAACCACTCAAGTTACACACATACTGTCAGCAGCATTTTATTAATCTTTCATACGAGATTAAGGAGTTCTGTCTGTGTTATTTGGTTGTTAAGATATTTAGAAAAATGTAAAAATTATATCCATATAAATTAATATCATAAAAAAAGTTTATGTCTTTCTACCTGCACTAGACAGAGTTCAAATATTAATGCAGTTGACTTTGCTATTGTGTAAGCTTTAAGGTGAAATCTTTTAAAACCTTGTACATAGCATGGTTTTAGAATTATTGCTGCAAATATGAACAAACAATATTTGACCCCTAGAGGCATCAGTAGGAGTTAACTGCAGGTGCGCCTGGGACGTCACTCGGATGTAATGAGTAAACTTTAACCCTAGACTATAGCAAGCAAGCACTGGAAAAGTGCCAACAAATCTACTTTCATGTAGCGAACAGTCTCCGCAATAACAAGTTATCAGACAGATACAGAAGTAAAAAGCCCAACCCAAACTTGTACATAAAAAAGACAATTCCTGGTAACTCTCCTAGCACAACAGTTATGCAGCCAGGACCGCTTCTGTAAAATCTTTCTCAAAATCCACTGCATTACTGGAAAGCAGTAAATGAGCAAATTATGTAATGCTGGAGTGAATGAAAATTGTTTAACTGTTTACGGCATGAAAATAAAACATTACTATGGTTCGTTTTCTTTTCTATTACTATGTTTGTACGTGTATCACTTTTAAAAAATGGATTGTATTTCATAAATATGTTTTTAAAAAAAATCAATTAAATTACATGTTGGAATCAAACTTTGTGACAAAAATGACACCAGTGCCTCACCTAGTCCTTGAAGCTTGATTACTGCTGCTGTCAGCAGCTAACCCCTAAAGTGGAACTTTTAGTGGAAAGGCTCACCCAGACTCTGCTGCAGTTTGCTGTGAGGGAAAGGTTGGTTTGCTTTTTATTTGTTGTATTCTGTATTGCTTTATTGCCTTTTTCTATTTTGTATACTGTGATTTGTTTTCTTTACACTGTGTTTTACTTGTATTCTGCTTTTAACTGCATATTAAAACTTGAAAAGACACCATGGTTCTGTCTCTTGTGAGCCATAAGGAAAATTTTCCCACCCAGTTACTGTTGTGTTCTTAAACACCACTGTCTTTCTAGTTGCTTGCCCCTTATATTAATTTGACCATATATTTCATTTCCTCTCTGCTTTTACTGGTTGGTGTGAGTAAGCACAAAATTATCATTTTGTGAAATCACTCCCCTTCAACTGTTTAAATTTATTGGCCATCCCACTGTATTCTAAAGTACCAGAATAAAAAAGTGACCATCCCCTTTCAATCTATCTTGCTGTTTTAAAAATCGTGACTCTCCACTAAAACTTAACTTTTTAGATAGGTAAAGCTTAAGTTACCTACTTTCACTTGTAACTCCTCTAGTACACACTGCAGTGTTTAGGATAAACCATTTTTTTCATCTTGACTTTAAGCATCTATTGCAAGACCACCAGTTATTGGAGAGCCTACATTCTGCTTCTCAGTAGTTATCTTGGGATTAGTTCTTCTGTTTTATCTTAGTGAGAGAAGGAGTGCAGGGACATTATTTCCTGCAAACTGCTGATCACCAGAAAGCTCAATAACTGCTTTATAGGTGACAGCTTGGAATCTGTCCTTATATTCTGATCCTGGTGAGAGTAGGAGGAGAGTACATTGATTCCGGACTCTTTCTGGTTTGAGAGTGAGTGTCTGTGCTTAACGTACCTGATTGGTCTGGTTGCTATTCGAGGCATCTACCAGAAAAGGCTGGAAGCCTAGAGACCCTTGCATCATCTGGGACAAGACTGTGGATCACCACACAGGCTGTAGCCTGCTTCTCCTCTTGGGATTGGTGCTAACATTTTGCTTCTGGTGAGAAAAGAAGCAAAGGAGTATTGCATCCCAAAAGAGTGAAGCTGTGCAGAAACTAGCATTAGTAGTAGCCAGGCAAGCCATTCATGCGACTCCCCTCTTTTCATCATTCTTGACAAGCTAATTCTTTATTTTCAGTAAGTACTGCTTGATTTCTTCCTGACTTCAGAATATCTGCCTAAATACTTCATCTTTAAATTTTCAGGGTTTACGTATTAGTTTCCCCTCATGTGTTTGGCAGTGCTCTGTACAGACTCAGACACTTGACATTTTTCCTGTAAAAGGCTTCAGTACTTAATATATTGAGCTCATATAGATTCATAGATTAGTACTAAGCTAACTGCCCTTGAGAGCCATTTTAAGCCTAGCCAATTATCCCTTTGTGAGACTCAAACCCTGCACCTTGTGCTTGCAAGGCAAACACCTTAACCATTAGGCCACCCTCCCAACCCCTTCAGGGGTCATATCCAGGCATGTCTAAAGGTCAGTTCCCTGTGCTTTCTCCTGTCAACCTGGTGAACTTGGGCATCCTGAGGCAATGTAGCAACTGCCTCATGTGCACAGACAGCCCTCTCCTCTTACCTCACAACGCTATGACTTGTGAGAGATGCACATGTATAGTCAAATTGGAAGGCAAGCACTCCCCAGCCAAGACTGGATTAGCCAGTCAAGAGGAGAAGGTTAGCACCTGCACCACACCACATTCAACACATAGCCCTCCAGAACTTACACCACCACAATCCTAACATATTGCAGAGGTTCTCAATAAAAATCTGCCCAAACAACAGAGACCTCTGAGGCAGAAACGCAAACAACCACCACATCCCAGCACAAACCATGAGACACAGAGCTCACATATACAGTGTGCCACTCAACCAAAGTCCTTAAGGCAAAACAGCTTACCCAGTGCACTAGTCATAGGTGACTCAATAGTAAGGCGCACTGATGTCCTTCTCACTAGGTTGAATAAGGAGAAAGTTACGGTCAGCTGCCTCTCGGGTGCCAGCATCCGCCACATAACGCACACACTTAGGTCACTCCATAACAGGTACAGATATGACTCTGTCATTGTCCATGTTGGTGTGAATTACCTGAGACGTACCTCCCTGGACTACATGAAAAGAGATATAGAGGAGCTCTCAGATCTTGTAGCCCAGGCAGGTATGACCCTAGCTCTGAGTAGCATCCTACCATCACCCAGAATGATACCACAGTACAAGCAGAAAATGATTGACTTCAGCAACTGACTATAAGTTTCTGGTGTCCTTCTAAGGGGATCCAGTATCTGTCTGCCTGGGATGACATGATCGACAGACCTTAATGCTTTGCCAGAGATGGCCTGCACCCTGTCAATCCAGGGATTCTGGATACTGGCCAAGGCTCTTGCCACCCCTGTAGTGCCTTTTACAGGCAATGTCCTGAAGACAAAATTGCCACCATAACCGGTAGAAGCAAACAAAATCTGTGGGTTGCTACTCAGCACTAGAAGTCTAAATCTCAAAATGTACTTGCTCGAAGCACTCCTTAAAATGGAGAACATTGACATCTGCACTTCCCCAGCACTACTAGGCTATAATTCATAACACACCTTTCGGCCCCTAAACCTGGACCGAAGCACTAAAGGTGGTGGTGTCTCCATATTCAAAAAGGATATGCCCACCTCCAGACTAGTACCCCAACATAACGCATCAAAGATACTTCAGGTACAACTAACACTGGGTAAAACTGCAATCCAGGTTGTAGCCTGCTATAGATCCTCCACCATGTCCCAGGACTCCCACTCCACATTCCTAAACACACTGGAAAATATCAGGGTACAGCCCAATATCCTTATACTGGGAGACTTTAACTACCCCTCCATTAACTGGGAAAATTACTCCTGTACCAACACATTTGCTCAACGTTTTCTGGAATTCATTAATTCCAACACCCTGGACCAACTCATTCTTACCCCCACCAGGGGTAGAAATATCCTTGACCTGGTCATTAACATGGGCAACAGTTGCTCTATACCAGTAATCAACTCCTCCCTGGTTAGATCTGACCACAAGCTAATGGATATCCACATCCCACCCTCACTCCCCTAAAGGAAACCACTGTATAAAACTTCTCCAAAGCCAATTTTGGGCCTCTAAAAACAGAGGTGGCTAACTTCATGACACCCATGCAAATGGAAAGTAAGTGCACGACTGCTGAATCATGCACCAATGCACTGTATGAGAACATACACAAGTGCATGGAATGGGCCATTCCAAACAGAACCAAGACACACTCCTCCAAAAAAATGAAGCCAATCTTGTGAACCCCCCACCATAAACTCTCCAACAGAAGGAAAAAAAAACTTGCAGAAAAGGATGAATTCCCAAGACTGGAAAAACTTAACTGAGATCCATCATCAAATCCTCTAAAGCTAGCTACGAAAACAAAATTGCTGCAGATTCTAAAGATAGCCACAAAGCATTCTATAGTTATGTCAAGAATCTACATGGCAATACTCAGATCTGCTCTGAGTTACAGCACAATGGCAATACATATACAGAACCATCTGATATTGCCAACATATTGGCCGACAGGTTCAGTGTGAACTTTACCCCCCTTTCACCCCCTAAAGGGCCTATCACAATACCTAAAGTATGCCAAGTCCGTATTATCACAGCTACACAGGTAAAAACCGCACTATCCAAAGCCAAAAATACAGCTTTCATGGGACCTAATATCCCTGGCTGTGTTCTACTTGAATTACAAAGTGAAATGGCACCACACCTGAGTACCCTGTTCAATCACAGTGTCATTTCAGGCTTTGTTCCTACCGAATGACGCACTGCTATGGTTATCCCACTCTACAAAAGGGGAGCGACTACATACCCTGGGAACTACCGCCCCATTAGTCTGACGAGTTTGATATGTAAGGCTATGGAGCGCATCATCATGGACCTTATAAATAAGGTTATAGGAAATCTACAAACTCTGGACCCCACACAGTTTGGGTTTGTGAAAGGTAGATCATGCCTGCTCAACCTGATGGACTTCTTCAAGTCTGTCACCAGAGGTGCGGATGAGGGCAAGGTAGTTCACACAGCCTACCTAGATCTTGCCAAGGCCTTAGACTCTATTCCTCACTCAGGAATCATAGATGGACTCACTAAACTAGGCATAAACCCCTATTTCATAAGATGGGTTGTCAACTGGCTCACTGACAGAAACCACACTGTGAAAGTAGCAGACTCCAAATCTGACAGTCGACCAGTTACAAGTGGTGCCCCACAGGAATCGGTCCTAGGTCCTCTCCTGTTTGGCACCTACTTCTCTGAAGTTCAGACCAACGCAAAGGGACTCTGGCTGACCAAGTTCGCAGATGATTGCAAACTGGAAGCCATTATTGATTCTCCAACTGATGTAGACATTCTACAAAAAGGCCTCACTGACACCAGTGACTGGTGCCAGAACCATGGCCTCAAGCTCAATGCTAAAAATTGCATTGTCATTCCCTTTAGGAAAAAATTGGTGCCCATGAACTACCACATAGGCGGCAATCCACTAAACACCGAAGGTGTGATAAGAGACCCGGGGACACAGGTTGACAGTAACCTCTCCTTTGATAACCACATTGCCACTGTAGTCAGAAAGTCCTTCTATGTGGCACATCTCATTACAAAAGGTTTCTCATCCAGGAAGAAAGAGGTCATAATCCCCCTCTACTCGTCCCTCATTAGACCTATTATAGAATACAATGCCCCATTTGGTATGTACCTCATTAGACACCTACAACAACTGGAAAGGCCACAAAAATACCTCACTAAGAGGATCTTAGGCCTTAGACACATGCCCTACATGGACAGACTCAAAAAACTCCAGTTGTACTCTGTCTCTTATCACCTACTTAGAGGCGATCTCTGCTTGACCTACAAAGCCATGTCTGACCTAGAGCTCCTAGATGTGCTACACCTAAAGAAATTCCAATCCCTCCATGCCACACACTCCAGGGACCTAAACCTCATTACCACAATAAACAGAACATGCTGGAGGGGCAGGTTCCTAACCCAGAGACTTCCCATACTCTGGAACAAACTTCCCTTTCACATCAAGCAGACCACTTTACTGGCCCTCTTTAAGAGAAATCTTGATGAGTGGATGGGGAATAGGAAGTTCACCCCGGGGATCACTTCAGTGGCCTTGCTTGACAGGGGCCCTGGGAACTAACTTTGGGCGGCATGATGCCAGAGAATCTTCTTTGGTTAGGCTTATATAGGCTCTGGGGCTGTTAGCCTAGTACACACCTATGAACTTATGGAGTGGCCACATAATGCTGTAACCTAAAATATATAGATCCAATATTCAAAGATCTATCTTAGTACATAAAACGTGGGGATGGGCAGGAGGTAAAATATAAGCAGATGGCAGATAACTTCAGTACCATGTGTGCTAAAAATCAGGGAAGGTTTTAGAATATAGTCTGAATGGCTAAGCTCTCTTGAGTCCTGATATCTTACCCCCAGGCATGGATATTTCTCCAATCGGAACTTACTTGCTAATTCCCTTTTTGTGTTCATTGTTTGTCATTATTTTTGTTCTCCCCCGTCTACCCAGTGCGTTACATTCATGTTTAAAGGCAGCTCATTGCCTGAGCGAAGACAGTTAACCTCAGGCAGTATTCATAATTCTGCCTTCTTTTCAATCTCTGCCAGATATTTTGCATTTTATCAGGAAAAAATATCCGTTTGGATGTTTTCTCGCACACTTTCATATTTTTGTTTTCTGTTCTTCTTACATGCTGCAGTCAACTTGAGTAAGGGCTGAGCAGTGTTAGTAAAAGTAATGTCTTTCAGCTTTTCCCGGTTATTGGTCGCCACAGCGGAACTCCGGTCCGCTAATGATTGGCTGAGCGATGTTAGTGATGTGGAGAAAGGTAATGTCGGTCATCAGTGCTTAGCTGTTTGTCAGACAGCACCATTACCTTTATAGTGACTGCTTCCTCAGAAAAGTGAGCCTTCAGCAGCAGAATATGAAGGCTGGTTGCCATAAAATGATGCATGGATGGATCATATTAAAAGCATGTACAGTTCTAGAAGGTATATTTTTTCTCGTGTTACAATTTACATTTAATGTCTTTGAAAATGAAATACTTTGATCTATATTAAAATGTAGAGATTTTATTCATATTTGATTAAAATGAAAATTACTCTTCCTATCTCTCTTTCATTTTTCAAGTGTTGTGGAATTCCATCCTGACATTTCAAAACTACAGCTGTTCTCCTCATCAATGGATTACAAAATCCGGATCTGGGACCTCAAATCAAGCAAATGTATCGCTGTGCTAGAAAGCCATTACAGTGCTGTTACATCACTGACTTTTTCTTCCGATGGTAAATCTCTTGTAAGGTAATTTAACTCACTTGACTTATGGGTTTTGTTACTGTTTTGCATTTGTTACAAATTGCAGTGAGAAAACTCACTGACAAGATAGTTGATGAACAGATTGCTTAGAAAAGATGTTAAACAGTTTTCTTTTCTTCAAGGTATTGTTAATACTGTTGACTTTGGTTGGGTGTTCTGTGTTTATCCATTTGTTTGACTGGATCACTTCACACGAGTTTGCTTTATACAGGTCACTGAAAAGCCATTATAAATATTTCACAGTTCTTTAGTTAGATATATTAGTCTTTTGGTGGATATAATCCTGTCTACTTGTTATAGTTCCTTAAAACGTGGCCTTGCACCCATTGCCTGTCAGGTAGTCTTTGGCTGTGTTGCAGCCTTAAGTAAGTTAAAGTGGGGATATCCATTCTTTCCTTTCGTGTTTCCATTAAGTAATATATGTTGCAAAGTCCTTTAGCCTAATTCTTTTGAATGTTTAGTACAAACATGGTGTTATTTTAGCTGTATTTTGTTTATCTCTGTGTGTTATTTTTATCTCCCATCAAAGGAGTGTCTGGCAAAGCTGAACAGGCTACCTCAGAATAAGGCTTCTCTTCTGCTTGTACTGCAGAATGACCTGTTTGTACTCTTTAAATGGGTACGGTTTATGTTAAATGGGTATGGGTTATGTTATCTTGTTACTTTTGAGTGACACCAGATCTATCATGCTTGATTTATCAGATGGGCAATTGAAGCCCAAACTAGACTTGGGTAAAGGGAGCAACTTCCTGGGGTACAGTTGCCACTATAGGAGAGATGTCAATCATTTCCTGTAAGTCAGTGAGATTTCATATAAGCACAGGTACTTAAATGATTTAAAAGACTGCCATTTGTGCACGGGTGTGTGTACATGTGAGCGTATATGCATGCATGTGTTTGTACATATGTGTTAATAACCATTGCCAAGAGGTTGTGTGTGTGTGCGTGTGTGTGTGTGTGTGTGTGTGTGTGTGTGTGTGTGTGTGCGTGTGCATGTATGTGAGCATATGTTTGTGCGTGTGTGTGTATGTGCATGCTTGTATGTGCGTGTATGTCTGTTACTAACCTTTGCCAAGAGGCTGTGAGTGTGCGTGTGTTTTACTCACCATTACCAAAAGGCGGTGTGACCGCTTCCATCACTTTCTGCAAATTCTCTATGAAAGATAGGAAAGAGTTATTATGTATAAACAGAGCAACTCTTTGTCTATAGTTGGAAGTCATTTTTTTTGCTCATCAATTCTGGTTGAATGGGGCACCGATTGGGAATTGCCAGGGTACCAACTGTCCCACCTTACAGCTCTTACAGTCACTGACATTTCTTTTGCCTGGGGGACAAATCCCTCACAGCCAAATCATAGAACCTTAGGATGAGTAATGAAAGGTGTTGAATTTATTTTCTCATCTGTTAAGCTCAGTCATTCATGTGCCTGTGAAGAACTAGTCCGCTGCAACAAAATGCCACATTTGTATACTTACTCCTTGTTTTGGTGGTCGCCTCAATGACTGTTGCACCAGACAGACACTTTAATTTAAAAACAAAACAGTGCCTGTCTTTGTGGATGATTATTATATGGTAGGTTTGCTACCCTTCTTTGTGTTATCACGGTATCTGGGAGTCTGAATTTTTAGTGGCCTGTGCAGCTACTGATACTGTGATTATTCATCATTTCTTAGTCTTGTCAGTCAGTCATGCTGCAAGGACACTTACTGCAGACTTCCACCGCGTCCTTAGTAGGACACTTACTGCAGACTTCCACCGCGTCCTTAGTACCAACAAATCTGTTGTAATTGCTAATCAGCTGTGCTGTAAGAACATCTGCTGCAGTCCTCCACTGCACTTTTACCACCACCACACCTGCTATAGTCTGTCTGCAGCCATGCTGCAGGACCACCTACTGTAGGCTTCTGCTGTGCTCTTACCACTGGCACACCTGCTATAGTCTGTCTCCAGCCATGCTGTAGGACCACCTGCTGCAGGCTTCTGCTTTGCCATTATCACCAGCACACCTGCTGTAGTCTATCTCTGGCCATGCTGCAAGACCACCTGCTACAGGCTTCTTCTGTGCCCTTACCACCAGCACACCTGCTATAGTCCGTCTCCGGCCGTGCTGCAGGAACACCTGCTGCAGACGTCTGCTGTGCCTTTACCACCAACACATCTGCTGTAGTCCGTCTCCAGCCATGCTGCAGGAACACCTGTTGCAGACTTGTGCTGCACTCTCGCCACCAACACACCTGCTATTGTCTGTCTCCAGACATGCTGCAGGAATAACAGCAGCAGACTTTTACTGCTCCTTTGCAGGCAGTACAACAGCTGTAGCTGCACTTCAGCCAATCTGCAAGGACGCCTGCTGCAGATTTCCACTGCGCCCTTATCTTCATAAGTTCATAGATTAGTACTAGGCTAACTTGTGAGATATTTTAAGTCTAGCCAATTACCCCATGTGAGACTCAATCCCTGCACCTTGTGCCTGTAATGCAAACACCTTAACTATTATGTCAACCTCCCACCCAAACATTGGGCTTGTCCATGATCTGCTATAGCCACACTTCAGCCAAGTTGTAGGAACACCTGAATGTCCTTCAAGGATGCATCTGCAGTCCTTACATATGGGTTATTCTGCCTCAGGCAGCCCTTCGGTCGGCCGGATTCCAAAGTCTGGGTCCGGCGTCGGCTGATGTCGCCCTTTTCCCGACGTCATAGTGCTCGGGGTATAAAAGCATCAGTCGACGCCATGTTCCCCAGTCTTTCTTGCCGCGAGGTGCCCGAAGCAGAAGCAGTTCGCAAGTGCCGGTCGGCCAGCTCCTGTGATTTCAGCTACCGAAGACTTCAAAAAAGCTAAGTACCCCGTTGGGGACTCTTTCTTGTCTCAGACGATGTCAGATCAAAGTTAATAATTGTTTATCTTGTGGGAAACAAATACCACATAAGGATTTCCACTCTTGCTGCTTACCCTGCCTAGGCCCAGACCACGACGTCTCGGCCTGTTCAGCCTGTGCTTCCTTCAATAAATGCACTCTTAGGCGTCGGGCAGAGTTTGCAGAGGAATTTTTTGGGGACAGTTTTTGTTGTATCATGCCGTCAGAGCTTCCGACAGCACATTTACCCAAAAAACGAAAGGATAAGGACCGACACACGCGGTCCGCGGTTTCGACCGACTCCACGCCTAGGCCTACCGCGAGTGTCTCTGTCCCTTCTGAAGCCGAATCTCTACCACTTCGGTACCGGAGGCCATTCCTGAGTCGGGCATAGAATTTCCGTCTGAAACCGGTGCTCAGGAAATATCCGACACCATTTCTGTTGATAAATCAACCCCAGCACGTGGGGCAGCCAGGCCTCCTGTATCCATGTCCTTTAAGGCCTTTACACGGGCTAAAGCTGCTAGACAGCCTAAGTCTCTCCCTCCCAAGGCTATTCCTCAGGGATCCACTACCAGTTTACAAATCTTAACCTTGGCTGAGGACCTTATTTCCTTAATCAGGGGCTCTCAGCCACATCCAGACAGGGGCTCTCAGCCTCCTCCAGGTAAAAGGCCCAGGGTTGAGCAGACAGATCACCTATTCCCTCGGCTTCCCCACCCGAAGAGTTTTCCTTTGGGGAGACCCTTCACACCATGAGAGAGCATTTCAAATGGCAAGGCCAGGAATTCTCTGACTCCAGAAAGAGGTTAAGGACCTTTTTACATTTACCTCAGCATAGACCTTTGGCTATCCCTCCTGTTTTGAATGTTATAGAAAATGTGTACTCTGAGTCTAGTATTTCCCCTGACTCCCTTCCTCCGGCCCCTGTCAAACCTGACAGGTACTACAGGGTCCCGGACTCACATCTATACCTTTACAAGGGCCACTCTGCTGACCCAGAAACTATTTCCCAGGGCCCTAAAGGGGTTACAACTACCACTGCCAAGAATCCACTTCCTTCTGAAAGGGAATCCAGGGCTTTAGAGAGATGGGGTAAAAAAGTGTATACTTCTTCCACTCTTTCTATGAGAGCATTAAATTGTCAATTCCATATCATACAGTATCAAGAGTATCTGTTAGATGAATTGCATAAAAAACTATCCTCTCCTGAACCCCTAGATCGCAAGGCGCTTCAGGATCTGGTGCATAACTCTCAACAGGTTAGCAACCATTTCTTACAGTGTGGTTATGATGCATTGGAGGCTTCATGTAGGTCAGCAATGACAGGTGCAGTTATACGTAGACATGCTTGGCTGAAGGAACAAACACTGCCAGATCATGTTAAAGCAAAGCTTCTGGATGCACCACTGGAAAAACAAAAGTTATTTGGTTCCACGGCTCAAGAGGTCTTAAAGAAATTTGAGGAAAAGGCTAAATCAGTTCAAACAGTCAAAGATTTTCTCCAGGTCCAACCACCTAGATTCAGCAGAAATTGGCCTTCTAAGAACTGGTCTTTTCCGGACACGGACAGATTTCAACGAGGGAAAAACAGACGTGGCAGAGGTAGAGGGCAAGCTCGAGGCTCCTACAGAGGACCTCAGTGGCAGCCTCCTACCCAGAGAGGTAGTGCAGGACCTACATCTACTGCACAAGGACAAACTCAATGACTTGACTTTGACTCCGCCATCCAGGGCTCAATTGGAAGCACCTTTGGGCGGAAAGCTATCTTTATTCTCAGAAAATTGGCACACTATTACAAAGGGACAAATGGATACTGCAAATAATAGACAATGGATACAGATTCCATTTTCATACATTACCAAAAAGACAAGGCATGCCAAACCTGCCACCAAATCAAAGGGCAGAGGCTTTCAAGCAGATTTCCAAACTACTACAAATGAAGGCAATAGAAAAAGTTCCTTTCACAGAGCAAGGCCAAGGATATTATTCCACACTATTCCTTGTTCCAAGAAAGGAAAAGCAATGGAGGCCTATTCTAGACTTGTCCGCACTTAATACTTATCTCATCGTGCCAAAATTCAAAATGCTGACCTTACAGCAGCTCCTTCCCATGCTGGGCAAGGGGTCCTGGCTGGTAACTCTAGACCTCAAGGAGGCATACCTGCATGTCCCTATCAGACAAAGTTGCAGAAGACACCTCAGATTTCTTGCAGGTTCAGAGCATTATCAATTCTCAGCATTGCCCTTTGGCTTATCTACTGTGCCCAGAGTATTCACGAAATGCCTGGCATCAGTAATTGCACATTGCAGACTTCAGGGGATTCAAATATACCCATACCTGGACGACTGCCTTATACAAGCGGACAGCCAACAAACATTGTTAAAACACTTGAGCTTTGCCATCCGCCTTATACAGGCCTTGGGATACACAGTCAACTTTCAGAAATCAAGACTTGTTCCATCCCAAAGGATAATTTTTCTGGGTGCAAAGCTGGATACAAACACCCAAATGGCTTTTCTCACAGAAGAAAAACAAGAACAACTACCGGATTATTTCAAAAATCTGACAACACAAACCCAGCTGACTGCAAGGAAAATCCTGCAGGCCCTGGGTTTCATGGCATCTTGCATTCTGCTGATTCCACAAGCAAGGCTGTATATGAGGAAACTGCAATGGTACCTAAGGAGTCTATGGTCTCAACACAGTCACAGCCTAGAAGCCTTGATCCCCCTCATTCCATGCCTTCAAAAGGAATTTCAATGGTGGGCACAAGCAAGTCAGTCAAACATGGGCCTACCTTACAGCAAGCCTCATATCAGCCAAACCATCACAACGGACGCCTCGGACCATGGATGGGGAGCGCACATGAAGGGCAGATGTATTCAGGGGCAGTGGACTCAAAAGGAATTGTTACCTGCACATCAACCAAAAGGAAATGCTGGCAGTGATGCATTCAATCGAGGCCTTCAAACATTTCCTGCATCAAGGTCACCTGCTAATAAAGACAGACAATACCACAGTTATGTGGTACATAAACAAGCAAGGAGGTACCCATTCCTACCCTCTTTGCAAGCTGGCAATGAATCTTTGGGAACTTTCCCTAAAACTCAATATACAACTGCATTCCCAGTTCGTACCAGGAAAGGAAAATGTACTGGCGGACAGCCTAAGCAGAATCACCATGGATCCACACGAATGGATGTTGCATCCAGACATTTTTCTTCAGATAACACAATCTTGGGGAAGGATGGACATAGATCTTTTTGCCTCCCCCCACAACCATCACCTGAAGAAATTCTGCACAAGGACATACCATCCCCAAGCATGGAAGGTGGACGCCCTATCCTTCAGCTGGAATGCTCTAACAGTATATGCATTCCCACCTCTTCTGTCCTGATCTTCAGTAAGACCTTGTTCATTAATGGAACAACCAAAAGTGATTCTGATAGCTCCAGACTGGCCAAGACAACACTGGTACCCACTGTTAAAGAGCATGGCACGCACAAACCCGTGGCCCCTACCACAATGGCCACTTCTGACACAGCACAACTACAAAACTCTGCACTCCAGCCTGAAAACCTTGCAACTGACAGCCTGGAAAATACCTTGACTCCTCACCAGGATAAACTATCCAAGAGGGTAAAGGATATCATCATGGAAGCTCGGCGGCCTTCCACAAGAAAGGCATATTCAGCAAAATGGAAAAGATTTTGAACCTGGAGCACCGCACAGGGTCAGGATCCGACAGTGATGAGCATCCCACATATCCTTGAATACTTGGCTGAAATGCTCCATATTGGCCTTTCTTACTCATCCATAAAAATCCACGCTTCAGCTATTTCAGCAGAGTACAACACTGATCCACCTGTATTTTCTCATCCTCTGCTAAGGCAGTTTCTAAGAGGGATAAAAAACATCGACCCTCCAAGGACACCACCAGTGCCTACATGGGACCTTAACCTCATGTTGGAAAAATGAACGCTACCCCCATTTGAACCAGCAGCATCTGCAGAACTACAATTCCTGTTTTGGAAGACTGCCTTCCTTCTGGCCATAACCTCAGCAAGAAGAGTATCTGAGTTGCAGGCCCTTATGGCAGTACAACCATTTCTCATTTTCCCTAAGGACAGAGTCTCTTTGAGAACCAATCCCTCATTCATGCCAAAGGTGGTATCCAGGGTCTCACTGAACCAAGCTATCCACCTGCCTACTTTCTTTCCAAATCCACAAAATAAAGGAGAGAAACTTCTGCATACCCTGGACATTCACAGACAGTTGCGCTACTACTTGACAGAACTAAGGCTTACAGAAAAACTGACCAACTGTTTGTAGCATACGCTGCTGGTGTACAAGGAAGAGCAATTTCCAAACAAACAGTTTCAAAATGGATAGGAAATTGCATTCGATTCTGTTACTCTTTTCATGGAAAAGCTGTGCCAGCTACCATCAGACCTCATTCCACCAGAGCAACAGCCACCTCCACAGCCTTCTTAAGAGGGGTGGCTACAAAGGACATTTTAGAAGCTGCTACATGGAGCTCTGTGCATACATTTTCCAAGCATTACAACCTGCCTTTATATTCCAGATCCAGAGCAGGCTTTGCTACTGCAGTCCTGCAGGGCATGTTAGCTACACCATCCTTTCTTAGGTCCTACCACCCCCAGCTTGGCTATGGTATTCTACCCATATGTAAGGACTGCAGATGCATCCTTGAAGGACATAGTACAGTTTTGTACCTACCATAAATGTAGATGTCCAATAGGTATGCATCTGCAGTCAGGTTTTCCCTCCCTCCTACCCCTCTGTGGTATTCTTTGGGTACCTATCCCTCCTTTTAGCTAGCTGGGGTTATCTTTTATGGTGTATTTGTTATTTATTGGTTTGCATGATTGGAATTTATTCATTTCTCCAAAATTTAGCCTTCTTTAGAGGGCACCTGGCATCTGGGGCAAGAAATACTGAGGAACATGGCATCAACTGGCGCTTTTATACCCCGAGCGCTATGACGTCGGGAAAAGGGCGACATCAGCCGACGCCGGACCCAAACTTTGGAATCCGGCCGACCGAAGGGCTGCCTGAGACAGGACAACCCATATGTAAGGACTGCAGATGCATACCTATTGGACATCTACATTTATGGTAGGTACAAAACTGTACTTTTTGTAGAACGCTGCATAAGCTTCCATAACATCACCTTTCCAAAACGTTTAATTGTGTTCCTCTCCCCCTGCTTTGACTTGCGGACATCCCATTCTACTGTGATTTCTGCATCCTCTGCACTGACATCTTCATTTCCTCTGTATTATACCCATATCAGTACCATATCCTTTAATGGACTGGCAGAATTCAACTCTTTTTCTTATATTTGCAACCTTTACAAACCAGTGGTTACTGGACTGTCCAATATTGTGGCTGTCCGGCTTTATTTTATTTCATCTGTTGCATTCAGCTTGCCTAGACTCTTTGCTTGTGCTGTCGTCAGCAGTAAAGTAAGATCCCTTTGTGCATCCTTCTCCATATTTATTTATTTATGTTTGTCTTATCTCACTACTCCCTGCATTTAAGCTGCTTATTCATATCTCTTTTTTTTGGGTTTCTTTCAAATGTGACTTGGGGAAAGGAAAGTGGTAAAACTCATCCTTCCACAGTGGTAAACCCTGGATGAATCTATTTATTTACCCACTTTAGGATACTTAAACCACCAGCTTGCTTTGTGTCTTACTTAGCTTGGCAGATGTTCACCGGTGCCTGGGAGATTCCCATTCTTGACTGTGATGCACTGTATAGAAACTGTATCACACGTCTGTGATGAGGCTTGACATAAATTACCGTTACTTTTTTTCTTCTCCCTTTTTTATGGCCTTTATTTAGGTCTATCGGAACTGTTGAAGATTATCTGCATTCACCCTGCAGTGTCCAGTGTGTCATTTGCAGGACAATTAGGACATCACTCTTTTAATCCACTGGGTGTTTCTTATGGATCT
Organism: Protopterus annectens; assembly: GCF_019279795.1. Taxonomy (NCBI): domain Eukaryota; kingdom Metazoa; phylum Chordata; order Ceratodontiformes; family Protopteridae; genus Protopterus; species Protopterus annectens. Next base: position 97,472,180 of record NC_056746.1, read on the forward strand.
TATCTGGGAATTTTTCAGTAATAATCCACAACTGGGTGTGGGTATCACAGGATTAAATCACATTTGGAGTGGTTTAATGATGAGGGCAAAGCCCGAGTGATTAAACAAAGCCAGCTGTGGATTAATTCTGTGATACCCACACCCAGCTGTGAGTTATTGTTCTTGTACAACAAAATTGTTTAAAAAAGAAATTGCTTGCTTTCCTAAGTCATGTCTTTGTATAACAGCGTTGTAGTGTTCTTACACGTTCTTCCCCGATTGCTGATGTACCGCAAGTTTGTATTTGCAAGTTCAGGGTACAACCCTTCCTGGGTTCTGGCAGCTGCTATTCCTCCATTACAAAAGAAGTGTTCTTAAATATGTAACTCTTGTTGTACCTTCCCTTCCTAGACATGCCTACAAGTGAGCTGAACTTTCCACTAAACACAAATCACTGTTACACATGGGAGCCCTGTCTCTTTACTAGTTAGCTGTCCCACCTAAATGCAGTAATTTGTATTGTGTAAATTTTATTTGTTATGTATGTTTTATTTGGTTTATCTTGATACTTCGCCTTTTCATATCCATGGAATAACCACTGAAGTGAGATTTTTGTTCTTTGAACATTTGTTGGTGGAAGGCTTAAATAAATGACCTCATGAACGACTTTGTATTTGTTGCACTTTGTCTTGGTAATTATACTTTTCACTATTCTCAGAAAAGTTTTCCCTACTTTAGCTCTATAACTGGTTTACTCCCCCAACCACTTTTTCCCCATCCTCTGAAAAATAAATAAACCCTGCAAACCTCAAAAGATGTGTATTTTTAGGCGACTATTGCCCCATGCCTTCTAACCGTTTGGACTTTCTCAATCTGCCCTTTCCCTTGCGTTACTTAGTAGTAGGGAATTATCCCAGTGCAGTATTAAGGGGGAGAACTGTCCAAAAGGGTTGTCATACAGGCAGCCGTCAGTGTCGGTTGCATCCTTGCTACCTGCATCACTGCAGGCACCGACATTGCCTTTTGATGTGGCTGACACATTCCCTAATGAAGGCTACCACAGATGGTGGCTTGGTGAGCCAAAACCTCATGCCCAAGATTGCTGCCCTTCCTTTAAGATATTAAGGCTGTATGTATCCTGCACACCCGTCTGCCTCTCCATCACTCCAGCAGTGCATGAGCTGTTAATCAGATTTGTACATTGTGGAAAAGATATACTGAATTACACTGTTGTAATGCTAATTTGCACAGAAGTGAAATTTTGAGACAATTATTCAGTGTATAAGTGTAGGCAGAATCCTTGGCATGCGCCCACAGACACACACACATGCACACAAACACACCACAACCCACATATAACCCATGGGTTCCTATTAAATGATGGAAAATGCTTTCTTTCGAATGCGTCTTGATCGAACTTGCAAGCATGAAAAGGCAAAATAGCGAAACGGCATATAAGTGAATTCTTTCTCTGGGCAAGAAATTGCTTGGCCACTTCTGTTACATTGCCGTTTTGGTGACTGTAGTGCGATCTCGGAGTTGGTGTATTTAAGTAGGGAGGGGTGTGGGGGCCACAGCCCCCATCGGGGGTGGGGGTGAAGCCCCTCCACTTTATGAAATGTTTAATTTTTTTTTTTTTTTTGTGGAATAGTGATTTTTTTTCCCCCAGGGAAAAAAATCACTGTTCTAAGCATTCAAGATTATAAGCTTTCGCTTACATGGGTTCGATAAATCATAGTTCGCTTTTTTAAGCATTCGATGATTTAACATAGACCCATAACCCACCCACACACACATGTACTTCTGTCATTTTTGTCTCACCAACCACAAATAAATCGTACATAGTGCCTTTCTCTGGGAATATTCATGTACACTGGTGTAACTTAGTGTGATATATTTTTAATACTTTTTATATCAGAATGCTATGCTCATTTGAGCTTTGGTTACCTCCTAACATGGGTGCCGTGCCTCATGTTTTTGTAGTGCACATTGCAAGACTAGTGCATGATTTTGGGTGTCAGCTGTTAGAAGTACAAGTTTGCTAGGTGTGAATTTAATTTAATTTGATTCTGGCTGTGTGATGCAGAGGGCAGAAGCTTTTGCCATTGTTCATAAAATCTGAAACCAAGTAATTGATCCTGTCATTAGAGGTCCCATCTTGAATGGTGACTGTGAATGGCTGATGTTGACGGACTCATACTTGGTAGAGTGAGGCAGCTGGACGAGTAGCAGTATCGCCTCCTGGCAGATGTTGGGTATGAGGTGTGTAGGGTTGAGCTGTGCGTAGGAACTGTTGAGCACCTTTGTTCCTGTAACCAGGGCAACACTTGCACTGAAACATGCCTTGGTGTCCTGGAATTGCAGTCCTCACTTTGGCAGTTTGGGTGACGGGTAACTTAGGAGAGGGTTAGATGGCACAGAAAAAATACATACAAAGCATCAAGGCTGATACCTCACTAGGCTACCAGCCTGTCTGCACAGTTGGCCATCTTTAGAGAAAGATTTGTCCCGACTTAGGAACACCATCAGTCTAAGAGGATAATCAGATGCTTTGTCTCAGAGGAAGATTGGGATGTTCTTCTTGTTTCACTGTTGCAGTCATTACAGTTGGGTTATCCTGCTGGCAGGCTACCCTCAGTCGGCCTGAATTCCAAAGTCTAGGTCTGGCGTTGGTTGCTGTCGCCTCATCCCTGACATCAGTGCGCCAGGGGTATAAAAGATGCAGCCGACGCCATTTTCTTCAGTCTTTCTTGCCGCGCGGTGCCCGAAGCAAAATCAGTTTGCAAGTGCCGGTCGGCCGACTCCTGAGTTTTTCAAATTCGAATTTCAGCTCCGAAGTCTTCATTAAAGCGAAGTACCCCGTTGGGGAAACTTTTTTCTTGCTCCAGACTGATGTCAGAAAAAGTTAATAATTGTATTTCTTGTGGGAAGCAAATACCTCATAAGGATTTTCATTCTTACTGTATTCCTTGCCTAGGCCTTGACCATAACGTTGCTAGTTGTCGGTTTTGTGCTAGATTTAACCAACGCACTATTAAGCATCGGTACGATTTTGCATTCCATTACTTTGGCAGAAGATTTAATTATATAATGCCGTCAGAACAGCCGACTACCGGAGTTTATAAAAAGCGCAAAGACAAAGAAAAGGACAGGCATCCGAGATCCAAAACTGACGACGAGGCTCCTGCTAGGCCTTTCGCCGGTTCTCAGTGAGGTGCTTTCACAGCCCCTGACGCCCGCTACCTCAGAGCCACAGGCCGCTTCCGACTCCCACGTGGAGCAGACTAAGCTGCTGGAAACTCAAAGTAATGGACACACGGAAACTATTCCCTCAGATGGGTCCGGAGCCACTGAGCAGGCATTGGCTTCAGAGGGTGTTTTCAGGTCTACACAGTTATATGTGAAACCTACTTCAGCCTCAAAGGCAAAGACTAAAGCAGCTCTAAAGACAAAGAAACAAGTACAGCATTCTCCTGGACAGGCCTCCATGCCTAAAAAACAGATGCTTAAAATGGCTGAAGACCTAATTACTTTGATCAGGGGTTCCCATCCCCCTCCTGATGAGAGGCCTAGGCGAGAGTTAGATAATCTTCAAACCAGGTTTCCATTTCCTCAGATTCCTCGTCTGAACAGGAATATTCTATTCCTCCCTATGAGGATTCTGATGCTGAAGAATCTATCCCTTCAGCCTCTCCTCCTGAGGATTATTCTTTTGAGTGAGCATTTCCACTGGGAGAGCCAAGATTACTCAGAATCCAAGAAAAGGCTCAAAGACTTACTTTTATTGCCTCAGCACAGGCCCCTGGCTATCCCACCTGTTTTAGACATTGTAGATGATGTATTTTCAGAGTCCAGTGCATCTCCAGACTCTTTACCACCAGCTCCTGTTAAGCCAGACAGATACTATAGGGGTCCTGATTCACATAAATTTCTTTATAAAAACTCTGCTGCTGACCCAGAAACTATCTCTCAGGGTCCCAAAGGGGTCAAAGCTTCTTCCGCAAAAAACCCTATCCCCTCTGATAGGGATTCTAGGGCCCTAGACAGATGGGGTAAAAAGATTTATACTTCTGCTACCTTGGCTGTAAGAGCTTTAAATTGCCAATTTCATATGCTTAAATATCAGCAATAGCTTATGTCATTGTTTAAACAGAAAATGTTAACAAATACAGAAAGTGCAGACAACAAAGAAATGTAGGATTTATTGCATGCAGCTGAACAAGTTGGAAAGCATACTTTGCAATGTGGTTTTGATTCTCTAGAGGCCTCCTGCAGGGCCGCAGTTACAGGTTCTGTCATTAGGAGGCATGCTTGGTTAAAAGAACAGAATCTGCCCGATCATGTTAAAGCAAAATTATTAGATGCTTCATTACAGCATGATACCTTGTTTGGTGTTGAAGAAAATGGAAGACGAAGCTAAATCTATGCAAATAGTCAATGATTTCTTGCAGATACAGCCTCCCAGATTTAGCAGGAACTGGCCTACAAAGAATTGGTCCTTTCCAGTGTCAGATAGGCCACACAGAGGCAGATACAGACACCCCAGAGGCAGATCACAGCCCCAAGGCTCATACAGGCCTAAACAACGGGGTGCTTCTACCTCCAAGAGCGGTGAGGAAAAATCACAGCCACAGCCATACAGGAAACCATCTCAATGACTTCCCCCTTCCAGCACCAAGCACTTCTCTTTTGGCAGCTCCTCTGGGGGGGGGGGGGGGGTTCCACTTCCACACCCTGCCAAGGCCAAACGGTATGCCAGACCTGCCACGCAATCAATGGGCAGAGGCACAAAAACAAGTTTCATCCCTCATGGACATGAGGGCCATTCAGCAAGTACCAGAGCAAAAGCAGGGACAAGGATTCTATTCAAGGCTGTTCTTGGTACCCAGAAAGGACAAAGCCTGGAGACCAATACTGGACCTGTCTATTCTAAACACATATCTGGATATTCCAAAATTCAAAATGTTGACTCTACAGCAGCTTCTGCCCATGTTGGCAAGAAGGCTTGACTTGTGACTTTAATTCTAAAAGAGGCATACCTGCATGTTCCAATCAGACAAACTTGCAGAAGATACCTCAGATTCAAAGCTGGCTGAATTCACTACCAATTCTTTGCACTGCCCTTTGGCTTATCTACTGCGCCCAAGGTCTTCACAAAGTGCCTGGCACCAGTAATTGCATACTGCAGACAAAGAGGAATGCAAATGTATCCTTACTTGGACAACTGCCTCATTCAAGCAGAGAACAAGGACATTCTACTACAGCATCTGGCATTTGTAAAGAGATTACTACCATGCCTAGGGTACACAGTCAACGAACAGAAATCAAAACTAGTACCCTCTCAAGAGGTAATACAACTGCTCAGATTGATTATCTCACACCAGACAAACAAAGAAAACTGGCTACCTATTTCAAACTGTTGGCAACAAAGGCCCAGTTATCTGCAAGAAAAATTCTGCAGGCTTTGGGCTTCATGGCATCCTGCATTCTACTAATTCCATATGCAAGACTGCATATGAGGAAACTTCAGTGGTACCTAAAAAGTGTTTGGATTCAACATTGCCACAGCCTGGAAACAATAGTTACTCTCTCATTCCCTGTCTGCAACAGGAGTTTCGATGGTGGGCGAAGGCCTGTCACCAGAACAAGGGACCCCCAGCCACACAGACATTAACAACGGATGCATCGGATTATGCCTGGGGAGCCCATATGGCAGGAAGATTTATTCAAGGCACATGGTCCGCAAACCAAATGCATCTATATATCAATCAAAAAGAGATGCTAGCTGTTCAAAATGCCCTGACAGCCTTCAAGGACCTGTTTCATCCGGGACAACTACTGATAAAGACAGACAATACCACGGTCATGTTATACATAAACAAGCAGGGAGGCACTCGTTCTTACCCCCTTTGCAGACTAACAAGTAGTGAAGAAATGAATACACAATAACTGTTCGGTGGTAGAGGAAAGAACTCCGCTCGTACTACAGGACGCCAGTAACCAACGAAAAATGGATAATGGATAATTCCAAAACAAAAGTTGTTGAATCCAATGTACTATTTTATTGTAACCAAGTTAAGCGCTTTCGGCTGTACCCCAGCCTTCATCAGAACAAATAAAACATCTGAGCAACGTGGTATATATACACACACACACACTCAAATACCTTGTGAAAATCAATTAATTAATAAATCATTAAAATCATTAAAAAAGGCGCCAAATGTTTTAAAGAGACAAAGGACTCAATGGCATGTAAACACTCTCCTACACTTAATAAAACACAGGACATACAAGGAACAAAGGCACTCATTCCTACCCCCTTTGCAGACTAGCCAAGACTTTGTGGGACGCAGCATTGACTTACCAAGTACATCTGCAGGCACAATTCCTGCCAGGAAAGATAAATACTCTGGCAGACGAACTAAGCAGAAACCTCATGGATCCCCACGAGTGAAAATTGGATCCAAAAGTCTTCAGCATGGTAACAAAGAAATGGGGATGCCCGGACATAGATCTGTTTGCCTCACCTCACAACTGCCAACTAAAGAGATTTTGCACAAGGACTTATCACAGACGAGCATGGAAAGTGGATGCCCTATCTTTCAGCTGGAAAAACTTAACAGTGTATGCCTTTCCTCCTCTGCCTCTCCTCCCCAAGGTACTCCTAAAGGTCAGACAGGAGAAGCCAAAAATTATACTGATTGCCCCAGACTGTCCACGCCAGTTCTGGTATCCAATCCTAAGGAACTTATCTCAATGCCCAGCCTGGACCTTACCTCAAGTGCCTCATCTACTGTCCCAGAAGAACAACCAGATCCTGCACAGCCAACTCAAGACCTTAAATCTGGCAGCATGGTGGATAATGTAGTCATACAAAACACACCTCTCACTAAAGCGGTGATGGATGTCATTTTGGAGGCCAGGAGGCCTAGTACTAGAAAATCCTATGCTGGAAAATGGAAGCGATTCTGTGCTTGGAACCAGGCACTAGGAATTGACACAGCTGTACCAAACATTCCTCATATTTTGCAATACTTGACTGAGATGCTGGACAAAGGCCTATCTTTTTCATCTATAAAAATTCATGCCTCTGCCATTTTGGCTCATTACAATACAGAGCCACCAATCTTTTCTCATCCTTTATTAAGGCAGTACCTCAGAGGGGCCAAAAATGTAAGGCCTGCAAGGAGAACACCAATACCTGCATGGGACCTTAATTATGTCTTGGAAAAACTCACCCTGCCTCCTTTTGAGCCAGCCGCTACAGCTGATATAAAGTTTTTATCTTGGAAAACAGCTCTGCTCCTAGCAGTAACTTCTGCAAGATGAGTCTCAGAGCTGCAGGCACTCATGGCTGTGGAACTTTTTATCATTTTTCATCCAGACAGGGTTTCTCTGAGGACGAACCCGACATTTATGCCTAAGGTAGTGTCCAGTGTGGCCCTTAACCAAACTATTCATCTGTCTACCTTTTATCCAAGCCCACAGAATAAGGGGGAGATAATTCTGCACTCTTTGGATATACACAGACAGCTATGCTTCTATTTGAACAGAACCAAAGCTTTCAGAAAGACAGAGCAATTACTAGTAGCATATGCTGCAGGATCACAAGGAAAAGCTGTCTCAAAGCAGACTGTTTCAAAGTGGATAGGCCACTGCATTCGTTTCTGCTATTCACAATATGGTAAGCCAGTATCTAAGGGCATTAGGCCACATTCGACCAGAGGAGCAGCAGGCACTTCAGCAGTCTTCCTCAGGGGAGTACCAACCAAAGATATTTTAGAGGCTGCCACCTGGAGTTCAGTGCACACCTTCACAAAGCACTATCACTTACCACTCTACTCTAAATCCAGGGCAGGCTTTGCCACTGCAGTTCTGCGGGGCCCACTAGCCACTCCTAATGCTATTTAGCTCCAGCCTCCCAACCTTAGCTTTGGGATTCAACCCAGTTGTAATGACTGCAACAGTGAAACATGAAGAACATAGTACAAATGTAGATGTTCGAGTGTATTCACTGTTGCATTCCAGGTTACCTTCCCACCATCTCCCTTTTCTTTGCTGGAATTTAGCTGCACTTCTCTATTCTATACAACCTATGTGGTGTATTTGCTTGTAGATGAAGGCAAAATATATATTTTGGTGCATGCATGTTTTATTGACATATTTTTAGCCTACCCTTTTGGGGGGCACCTGACATCTGGGGCAAGAAAAACTGAAGAAAATGGCGTCGGCTGCATCTTTTATACCCCTGGTGCACTGACGTCAGAGAAGAGGCGACAGCAACCGACACCGGACCTAGACTTTGGAATTCAGGCCGACTGAGGCTAGCCTGCCAGCAGGATAACCCAATTGTAATGACTGCAACAGTGAATACACTCTAACATCTACATTTATGGTAAGTGTACACAACTGCACTTTTCTCTGAAGGGCACTGTCAGATGCTGTGTGTGCTACTGTAGGGCCAGAGAAAATTATTAAAAACAAAACTTCACATTTTACTAGTAATGGAATAGCCTGTTAGTAAGTTACAGAAATGACTGATGGTGCATTTGTATGTTACTTGTAATACAAGCACAGATACTTGCATTATACTGTTATCTGTAGAACGGCAATAAGAATTCAACATCGTCAGCCAAGGCCATCAACTTCGCTGAGTGTTTAGTATCTGAAAATGCATGTGTTCTGTACTGTACTTTGTGTAATCCATGGGCAACATGTGCGGCACAGAATTTTTCATTGCTGGCTTACTTAGTAAGGCTTGTCATGGGACCACCACCTTATTTGTTGTGTCCCATATTAGTGCCGCCCACTTATCTGCTGCTCTTTGCAGATCATAGTCTGATCACTTTTTTCTGACTGGTCTTATAAAGGATAAAAGGATTCATTGCCAGCATCATTACAGTAAAAAGAAAAAGAAAATTCTTCTGCATCCAGCTTTTTTTTGTAAAAATGTTTTAAACATTATCACTGTTATAAAATAAAAAAGTACAGATGTTCATCGTGTTACACTGCTGCAGTCATTACACTTGGGTTATCCCGCCGTCTAGGCTTTGTATGGAATAATGTGCATTTTTTGCTTTTTTGTAATTTGATTTCTTTAATAAATACCTGTTGTACTGCCGTCAGGCGGTCCTGCAGTTGGCCAGAGTTCCAAAGTCTTGGTCCGGCGTTGGTTACTGTCACCTCCTCCCTGACGTCAGTGCGACAGGGGTATATAAGATGCAGCCAACGCCATTTTCTTCAGTCTTTCTTGCCGCGCAGTGCCCGAAGCAGAAGCTGTTCGCAAGTGCTGGTCGGCCAACTCCTGAGATTTTCATTTAGAGTCTGGAACCAAAGTCTTCTCAAAAAGCTAAGTACCCCATTGGGGAAACATTTTCTTGCCTCAGACCGATGTCAGTAAAAGTTAATAACTGTATTTCCTGCGGGAAGCAAATACCTCATAAGGATTTCCACTCCTACTGTATTCCATGCCTAGGCCCTGACCACGACATCACTGGTTGTCGGTTTTGTGCTAGGTTTAACAAGCACACTATTAAACGTCGGTTTGATTTTGCCCAACATTATTTTGGTAGGAAATTCAATTACACCATGCCGTCGGAAAGTCCAACGACTGCAATGCATAAAAAATGCAAGGACAAGGACAGGCATCCAAGGCCCAAAATGGACGACGAGGCCTCTTCTAGGCCAGTCGCCGGTTCTCCGGTTTTCAGCCAGGTGCCTACGCAGCCCCTGACGACCGCTTCCACAGAACAACAGACCACCTCCGACTCCCATGTGGAGCTGGCTGGGCCTTCGAATGCACTAGGCCTTCAGTTTACTGATACTAAACCTACAGAGGAAACCGAAGTAACTGAGCAATCCACAGCTACAGAGGGTGTTTTCAGACCTACCCAGTTAACTATTAAACCCTCTGTTAAGTCTAAGCCCCCCTTAAAGACTAAGAAACAGACATAACTCTCACCAGGACAGGCTTTCATGCCTAAGAAACAAATGCAAAAAATGGCCGAGGACCTAATCACCCTAATCAGGGGGTCCCATCCCCCTCCTGATAAAAGGCCCAGGCAGGATGCAGACTATGAATATTCTGAGCAGTTGTCCATTTCCTCTGACTCTTCCTCTGACCTAGGGATACTCTTTACCCCCTTATGAGGATTCTGATGCTGAGGAATCAATTCCATCAGCCTCTCCACCTGAGGATTACTCCTTTGGGGAGACCTTACATACCATGAGAGAGCATTTCCATTGGAAAGGTCAGGATTACTCAGAATTCAAGAAAAGACTCAGAGACTTACTTTTATTGCCCCAACACAGACCCCTTGCTATCCCACCAGTTTTAGACATTGTGGATGATGTGTACACTGAATCCAGTTTGAACCCAGACTCCTTACCCCCAGCCCCAGTTAAACCTGATAGATATTACAGAGTCCCTGACTCTCACAGATTTCTGTACAAAAGCCCTGTTGCTGACCCTGAAACTATTTCTCAGGGACCCAAAGGGATTAAGGCCTCATCAGCAAAAAACCCAGTTCCCTCTGACAGAGATTCCAGAGCATTAGACAGATGGGGAAAGAAGGTATATACGTCTGCCACTTTAGCAATGAGAGCCTTGAATTGCCAGTTTCACATGCTAAAATATCAGCAATTTTTGATGTCTCAGTTGAAACAAAAGATGCTACCAGAATCAGATCCTCCTAACTTAAAAGAAATGCAGGATTTATTGCATGCAGCTAAACAAGTGGGAAAACACACTTTGCAATGTGGGTTTGATTCCTTAGAGGCCTCCGGTAGAGCAGCAGTTACAGGCTTTGTCATTAGAAGGCATGCTTGGTTAAAAGAACATACGTTACCAGATCATGTTAAGGTCAAATTATTGGATGCACCTTTACAGCGGGATGTGCTGTTTGGAGTTAAGGCAGAGGAGGTATTAAAGAAGATGGAGGATAAGGCAAAATCTATGCAAACGGTGACAGATTTCTTACAGGTTCAGCCTCCTCCTTTTAGCAGAAATTGACCAGCAAAGAACTGGTCATTTCCAGTCACAGATAAACCTCAAAGGGGCAGATACAGACATCCGAGAGGTAGAGGTCAGACGCAAGGCCCTTACAGGCCTCAACAATGGGGCACACCAGGCCAAAAAGAAGGAGACGACAGGCTTCAACCTTATAAAAAACAGCCTCAATGACTTTCCACTACAGCTGCCAAACAACTCTCTTGGCAGCCCCCTTAGGAGGAAAACTGGCACTTTTCTATCACAAATGACATTGCATCACCAAAGACAAATGGGTTCTCAGCATTGTATCTCAAGGTTACAGGTTCCATTTCCACACCTTTCCAAGGCTATAAAAAATGCCAAATCTGCCACCAAATCAATGGGCAGAGGCTCAAAAACAAATTATAGCACTCATGGACATGAGAGCTATTCAAAAGGTACCAACACAGGAACAAGGACAAGGATTTTACTTAAGATTCTTTCTAGTTCCCAGAAAGGACAAAGCCTGGAGAACCATTCTGGACTTTTCTACACTAAACTCTTACCTGGATGTTCCGAAATTCAAGATGTTGACACTACAGCAGCATCTTCCCATGCTGGGCAAGAAAGCTTGGCTCGTGACTTTCATAGGTTCATAGGTTTATACTAGTCTATCTGCCCGAGGGCATTTACAAGCCTAGCCCATAGTTTTGTGGCTTACGCCACCCCTTTAGTATGGGGAACTATACCCATTATTTTGCTGTGCCTCTGTCGAGCAGTGACACTGAGGTAATCCCTGGGGTATATCTGCGATCTCCCATCCATTGGTCAAGATTTCTCTTGAACAAGGCCAGCGAGGTGCTCTGCCTCACATATACCGGGATTTTGTTCCACAGCATAGGAGTCTTTGGGTGATGAATCTATCCCTCCAGCACGTCCTATTAATAGCCGTGTCGAGGTTTAAGTCTCCCGCCCTTTTGGCTCTGACGGATCTAGATTTATTGAGGTGAAGCATATTCATCAAATCTGGGTTTGACATGGCCTTGTATGTCAGGCACAGGTCACCTCTGAGCAAGATGGCGACTGAATAGAGCTGAAGTGCTTCCAGTCGGCCAGCATAGGACAGATTTTTGAGACCCTTTATCCTTTTGGTGAGGAACTTTTGTGGCCTCTCCAGCTGCTGCAAGTGTCGGGTCAGATACATTCCGAATGAGGCATTGTACTCAATCATTGGTCGGATGAGTATAGGGAAACTATGACCTCCCTTGATCTAGATGTGAATCCCTTCATGATAAGGTGGGCAATGTAGAAGGTCTTCCTAACTACTTTAGCTACATGGGTGTCGAATGACAGGCTACTGTCAACCTGGGTCCCCAGGTCCCTAAACTACTTCTGTGCTCAGTGGATTGCCACCTATATGGTAGCTAGGGGTAACCTTGTTTTTCCCGAAGGGTATGACTATGCATTTTTTGGCATTTAACTTTAGGCCATGGCTCTGGCACCAGTTATCCGTTTCTGTGAGACCCTTCTGAAGGATATCTGTGTCAGATGTGTTTTCGACTACGGCGCCTAGTTTGCAGTCATCTGCAAACTTTGTCAGCCATAACCCTCCTGTGTTTGCTTGTACTTCGGAAAAGTAGATGCCAAACAAGAGTGGGCCCATGACTGAGCCCTGTGGGACACCACTTGTGACAGGCTTAGAGTCTGACATGGCGCCAGCAACTCTGACCCTGTGGGTTCTGTCACTCAGCCAGTTTGCAACCCATCTTGTGATGTATGGGTTAACATTTAAGCTGATGAGTTTTTCAATGATACCCGAGTGGGGTATTGTATCGAAAGCTTTCGCTAGATCGAGGTAGGCTGTATGGACTGCCTTTCCCTCATCAATGGCTTTGGTGACTGTTTCGAAAAAGTCAACCAAGTTTAAAAGGCATGATCTTCCTTTGACAAAGCCAAACTGGGTTGGATCCAAAGTCTGCAAATTCCCTATGTCTTTATTTATGAGATCCATTATGATCCTCTCCATGGCTTTGCAGATAAGGCTTGTCAAACTAATGGGCCGGTAATTTCCAGGGTCGGTGGAGGCACCGCCTTTATGAAGTGGGACCACTGTCGCAGTGCGCCACTCCTGGGTAATGTATCCAGAGGTGAGACTATGATTAAACAGCTGTCCTAGCTGTGGGTTTAATTCCTCGTTGAGTTCGTGGAGCACACAGCCGGGGACACCATCAGGTCCCATGGATGCTGTGTTTTTTGCTTTGGAGAGAGCAGTTCTCACTTGGGCGTTAGAGATGTTTGCGGGGCTCCAATCGTTTGGTATAGATATCTCTCCTTTTGGGGGAGGGGAGAAGTTTGCACTGAACCTGTCAGCCAGTATGTTGGCAATGTCTGTAGGATCAGTAATCTTCACATCATTTTGAACTAGTTCTGAGCATATCTGGGAGTTTCCTCCCAGGTTTCTAACATAGCTAAAGAAGGCCTTATGATTGTCTTTTGAGTCTTTAGCTATTTTTCTCTCAAAGTTTGCTTTGGATGATTTTATGAGAGCTCTTAGTTTTTTACTTGTAGTGATCAAAGGTGTCTTACCTTTTAAGGATTTTGCTCTATCTTGTAGTAGCTTCCACCTTTTGTTGTAGAGTTTGTTTATGGCTGGGGTCCACCAGACTGGACGCTTGCCTTTGGTACAAAGAGTCTTTGTTTTGCTTGGGATTGCCTTATCCATGCAGTCCTGTAGTTGCTGGTAGAAGGCATTTGTAAGTGATTCAGCGGCTTGGGTACTGTTTTCCGCTGGCTCGGGGGCCTTAAAGGAGACCACACTAGTCTTTAGAAGTGTGAAGTTGGCTTCGAGAAGTTCTTTACTGTGGTCTTTTTATTTCAGGTGGGGTGGGATGAGGACCTCCAGCGAGATTAGTTTGTGATCTGATCTCACCAGTGAGGGGTATACTTCGTGTTGAACATTGTGCTCCCATGTTCGTGATGATGAGATCAAGTATGTTTTCTCCTCTTGTGGGGATGGTGACCAGTTGTTCCATGGCGTTTGAGTTTATGAATTCCAGGAAGTTTTGGGCTAGGGTGTTTGGGCTTGAGTAGTGTTCCCAGTCTATATTAGGGTAATTGAAGTCACCTAGTATGATGGTGTTTGGAGATACATTTATCCCTCCAGTGTTTTCAGGAAAGCCATGTGAGGTTCCTGAGTTTGTGAGGGTGGCCTGTAACATGCTACAATTTGCAGAGCAGTCTTGCCTATGGTTAATTGCACCTGGATGGTCTCCGATGCATCGTGCGTTGCCACCAATCTTGAGGTGTGGGTGTCCTTGATGAATATGGATACCCCCCCTCCTTTCTTGGTATTGTCCAGATTTTGGGGCGGAACGCATGATATGAGGTAAAACCTGATAGTGCTGGGGTGCTCTCAGGAGCCTTGAACCAGGTTTCTGTCACAGCACAGACATCGATGTTCTCCATACTGAGAAGGGCCTCGAAAAGTGCATTTTGAGATTGAGACTTCTGGCATTGAGCAGCATTACCCTTAGTTTTTTCCATTTTGTGTTCTAGGGTGGTAGGTTTAGAATTTGAGCCTTGCCTAAAAAGGCACTATGGGGTGGCAAGAGCCTTTGCCAATATCCGAATCCCAGGGTGACAGGTGCAAGCCGTCCCTTGCGAGCAGCGTGGCTTGTCCAGCATGTCATCCCAGGCAGACAGACATTGGATCCCCTTTGAATGACACCAGAGTTTAAGCCAATTGTTAAAGCTGATCATCTTATCTCTGTATTGTGGCATCATTCTTGGTGAAGGTAGGATACTGCTCAAGGTCAGGGTCATACCTGCCTGGGCTACATAATCAGAGAGCTCCTCAATGTCTCTTTTCATGTAGTCCAAGGAGGTACGTCTCAGGTCGTTTACACCAGCGTGGACAATGACTGAGTCGTATTTGTACCTGCTGTTGAGAGACCTGAGTGCTTGCGTTATGTGGCGGATTCTAGTGCCCGACAGGCAGCTTACTGTAACCCTCTCCTTACTCAGTCTGGTGAGCGGGACGTCAGTGTGTCTGACTATGGAGTCACCAATGACTAGTGTGTCTGGCATTGTGTTTGGCCTTAAGGGCTGTGACTGTTTGACACTCTGACTGTGAGGTCTATGTGTTGCAGGTGTTGTGTTCTGAGGTGGTAGTTGTTTGGGTGTCTGCTTTGGGGGCCTCTGCTGTTTTGGTAGATTTTTGATCAGAGCCTCCGAGTATGTCTTTGTGTGTTTATGTGTATGATTTGAGGTTGTGATGGTACTATGTGAGACTGGGTCTATAGTGTGTGTGGTAACCTTCTCCTCCTGTCAGGTCTTGCCAGTCCTGTGTTGAGAGAGCTCAGCCTCCAGTTTGGCCGTATAGTTGCATCTCTCGCATGTATTTGTGTTTTGTGGGAGGAGGAGAGGGTTGTCTGTGTACATGAGGCAATTGTAACATTGCCTCAATATTCCCAGGTTCACCAGCTGAGCAGGAGAGGACACTAGCAACTGATCCCTCGACATGCTAGAAGGAATAGACAAAAAAACTTTAAAAGAGATTCCGTGGGATGTGGGTGACCGAGAAATGGGGTTTGCCTTTTTGGGGTACTATCTATAACAAGAGTGCTGTATCAAGGTGATAAGTACTGTAGGGGCAAGTGCTAGGTTTAACCGATAAAGAATAGTCTACTCGGAGTCAGGTAGAGATGACCTTTTTAGTTATAGGATATGCTGATTAGATCAGTAGTATAGTTCGAGGAAGGTAGTTTTAAGGGAAAATTTGAAGAGTGGACTTTAGGTAGCCCGAATAGTTTAAACCTGCTTAACCGGTGCTGCCCTAGTGTGCAACAGTGGCAACTCCGCGCTAAATCGTGCTAAACCGCGCAAACGCGCGTTTAGCGTGTTTTATATCAGGGGGCTGAAAGAAGCTAGGAACTGGCCCAAAACGACCAATAGACTACAAGTTACTGGCTGAAACCTCACAAAACTGGACCAACAGGCAGCTCAATGCTTCCCACTCCCACTGGTAAGCAAGGGAACTTCCTCTCTTCCAAATTAGGCAAAGAATCAGTAACAGGAACTGCAAACAAAGTCCAGGGATCAGCAAGCTCTGAAACTGGACTACTCTAGCTCAGTAAGGCGGGAAAACAAGAGATATATATTTTTTTTTTCAGAAAACAAGCAGAAACAGATACAGTAGACACTTATAAATGCTATAAATCGGCTATCACAGCCTACACAAACAATTTGCAACAATTACAGATTTTAAAAGACTTTGCACCTCAAAGAGGCATACCTGCATGTCCCTATCAGACAAAATAGCAGAAGATACCTCAGATTTCTAGCTGGTTCAATGCACTATCAATTCTCTGCACTGCCCTTTGGCTTATCTACTGTGCCCAGGGTCTTCACAAAGTGCCTGCCACCAGTAATTGCATTTTGCAGGCAAAAAGGAATTCAAATTTATCCATACCTGGACGACTGCCTGATTCAAGCAGAGAGCAAGGACATTCTACTAAAGCATCTGGCGTACATAAAAAAGTTATTAAGTTGCCTGGGGTACACAGTAAACGAAAAGAAATCAAAACTAGTGCCCTCACAACAGATAATATTCCTGGGTGCCAGCTTGAACACAACGGCCCAGATGGCTTATCTCACACTAGACAAACAAGGACAACTGACTCAATATTTTCAATTAATGGCAACAAAAACTCAACTCCCTGCAAGAAAAATTCTGCAGGCCTTGGGTTACATGGCATCTTGCATTCTACTAATTCCATATGCCAGACTGCATATGAGGAAACTACAATGGTACTTAGAGTGTATGGTCTCAACACTGTCAAAGTTTGGAAACAGTTATGCCACTAATTCCTTGCCTACAACAGGAGGTTCGATGGTGGGCACAAGCTTGCCACCTCAACAAGGGACAGCCTTTCACTCAACCCACAGCCAGGCAAACACTGACAACAGATGCATCGGATTACGCCTGGGGAGCAAACATGGCAGATAAATGTATCCAGGGCGAGTGGCCCACAGACCAAAGACATCTCTACATCAACCAAAAAGAGATGCTAGCTGTACAAAATGCTATTATAGCTTTCAAGGACCTACTGCTTCCAGGGCAACTACTATTAAAGACAACACCACAGTTATGTGGTACATAAGCAAGGGGGCACACACTCCTACCCCCTGCCTTGTGGAACACAGCTGTAAACTACCAAGTTCATCTGCAAGCACAATTCCTGCCAGGAGAGAAAAACACACTGGCAGACGACCTAAGCAGAAACATTGTGGACCCTCACAAATGGGAACTGAACCCACAAATATTCAGAATGATAACACAAAAATTGTGGAGCCCGGATATAGATCTGTTTGCTACCCCGAAGAACTGCCAATTACAGAAATTCTGCACAAGGAGCTACCATCCACAAGCATGGAAAGTGGATGCCCTCTCATTCAGCTGGAAAAAACTACAAGTATACGCTTTCCCCCCTTTACCTCTCCTTCCAAAGATACTCATAAAAGCCAGGCAGGAAGAGCCAAAAATGATACTGATTGCACCAGACTGGCCGTGCCAGCACTGGTACCCAGTCTTAAAAAACTTGACACAAGAACCACCCTGGATTTTACCACTAATTCCACAGTTGCTGACTCAGCACAGCAATCAGATACTTCACAGCCAGCTAAAGACCTTAAATCTAGCTGCATGGAAAATTCCTTAGTCAAGCAAGCAGTGCCTCTCTCCAAAGCTGTTATGGATGTCATTCTGGAGGCCAGAAGGCCTAGCACCAGGAAAGCATACTCGGACAAATGGAAAAGATTCTGTGCCTGGAACCAAGCTCACGGCTTTGACCCTCTTGTCCCAGACATTCCTCAGGTACTGCAATACTTAACTGAGATGCTGGATAAGGGCCTCGCTTTTTCATCCATCAAGATCCACGCCTCAGCTATCTCTGCTCATTACAACACGGATCCACCAATTTTTTTCTAATCCTTTGCTCAAACAATACCTCAGAGGGGCTAAAAACATAAGACCGCCCCGTAGAGCACCAACACTTACTTGGGACCTGAATTATGTTTTGGAAAAATTAACTTTACCTCCTTTTGAGCCAGCTAACACAGCAGAAATAAAATACATATCTTGGAAAACTGCTCTGCTGCTGGCAATAACATCAGTAAGAAGAGTTTCAGAATTACAGGCACTAATGGCAGTGGAACCTTTTCCTCATCTTCCACCAGGACAGGGTGTCTTTAAGAACCAACCCTACGTTTATGCCAAAGGTGGTATTGTGTGGCTCTAAACCAAACTATTCACTTGCCAACATTTTATCCAAAACCACAGAACAAAGGGGAGAGACTACTACATGCTTTGGACATTCACAGGCAGTTACGCTTCTACTTGGACAAAAAACAAAGCTTTTAGAAAATCTGAGCAATTATTGGTAGCATACGCTGCAGGAACACAGGGAAAAGCCATTTCAAAGCAGACTATTTCAAAATGGATAGGCCACTGTATACATTTCTGCTATACCCACCATGGGAAACCTGTACCTAGCAGCATTAGATCTCACTCCACCAGGGCAACAGCCACTTCAACTGCCTACCTCAGAGGAGTACCTACCAAGAATATTTTGGAAGCAGCAACATGGAGTTCTGTCCATACCTTCACCAAACATTACCATTTGCCTTTATACTCCAAATCCAGAGCTGGCTTCGCCACTGCTGTTCTGCAGGGCCTTATAGCCACCCCTAATGCCTTGTAGATCCAGCCTCCCTACCTCAGCTTTGGGATTCCACCCAAGTGTAATGACTGCAGCAGTGTAACACGAAGAACATAGTACAGTTTTGTACCTACCATAAATGTAGATGTTCGAGTGTAAACACTGCTGCAGTCCAGGTTACCCTCCCTCTTTCCCCTCTTACTTGCTGGTATTTACCTAGGCCTTCTACCCTTTACTACCTATGGGGAGTATTTGCTGGTAACTTAAAATGGTTGTTTGCTTTTCTTTTGTATTTCTTACTAAGCAATTTGTGTTGCCTACCTATTTGGGGGCACCTGACATCTGGGGCAAGAAAAACTGAAGAAAATGGCGTCAGCTGCATCTTATATACCCCTGTCGCACTGACGTCAGGGAGGAGGCAACAGCAACCGATGCCGGACCAAGACTTTGGAACTCTGGCCGACTGCGGGACCGCCTGACAGCAGGATAACCCGTGTAATGACTGCAGCAGTGTTTACACTCGAACATCTACATTTATGGTAGGTACAAAACTGTACTTTCCTTTATGAAAGGAGAAAGCGATTCGAAAAGGAAAGGAAATATATGGAGTTTGTCAGTTGCTGTTTTGTTAGCATTTAGTGTTGTACGTTTAATTGAGTTTGTGTGGTTGACATTTCAATACATTGCATGTTGCTTTGTCAAAGCTGTTCTGTAAAGGGAACTCAAAGGCTGTAAAATTGGAGAAAAGGGTGAAAGTTTCATTTTTTGTAACTGAAAGGAAAAGGTGATTTTTTTTTTTTGTTTTAACTGTACCTTTTTGTCAGAGTTCAGTTGTTGTAGAATGTAGTATATGTAGAGCTCAGGGGTTTAGTAACAAAGCCCTCACATTGGGAGCCTCTCATAACAAACAAGTTTGTTTAACAGTATTTTGAGATTTTTGTGGATGTGTAATTTTGGCGGTACGTTGAACTTTAGATATCTTAGTCATGTTTTGTAGGTGGAATCTAGGGTGGTGATATTTGAGTGCAGAGATATCCTAAAGTATTAGCTTTGAGAAGAGGCTTTAGTAAAATGGTATACATGTCTGCTGTTTCTTTCATTTCTTTCCCCCACCCCACCCTCTGGTCTCACTTCAGGCTGCAGACTGTGAACAACTTATGAAACCCATTTGTGTCCCTTCCTTTTGCTTTGAAGCCCAAGAAAACCTCTGTGTTTTGTGGTTGTGAATGTGTGAAAAACAGAACTCATGATGGCCTTCTCTTTCATCCGTTTATTGAGGTGGGGGATTATTCACTGATATCCTAATATCTGCATGAGCTCCCACTTCCTGTGCTACTCTGCTTCCTGTTGAAGAGCTGTGCCAGCTAAGGTAGTAACACAAACCTTCTTGCCCATGGAAGACAGTGGTATCTATCAAAGATACTATCATAAGGGAAACCCACATGCTCACGAATCAGAACGTCTAGTTTCATAGTTCTCCCCACCTCAGTCGGACCTTTTGCGTCTAGATTGTATTAAAATAATTGATTCGCAATAATAGATGCAAATGCCAGTACTTGGCACTGAAGTGCACATTGTTAGATCACTCCAGTGGGCAGTATGTCAATTACCATGTTACTGTTTCTGTCCACTAACAAACAAACTACCAAGTGTGTGTGCTTCCATCTTCTGTAGCACAGATCTGAAGTAGAAAAAACTGTCCATGTTTGGCCTTGTGCACTTTTGCAAGGTTTCCTTGTCTGTTAGCCGTTCATATCTATTTGACAGAAGGAGACAGTAGGACTGTTTATTTATTTGTTTGTTTACTGGTTTGTGGCCTGGTACAGTACTCTTTCCAGCCACTTCCAGGACCATAAGGCAGAAACAGTTCAGTGACATATATAAGGCCATGAGGCAGAAATGTCACAAGTACATACATGCAGTAGACTAGTCTTCTTTTTAAATGCATTTACAATTGCACTTGCCCAGCTTCCCTGCCTTCTCCCATGATCTTTCCCATCTGTCACATGCCTCCTTTAAATGCCTGTATAGATTTCTCATCCACCACCCTGTGCTCCTTCCTTCCTTCTCTTTCATTCTTGTTCATGTTGACCTTTAAACATCTTTCTGAAATGATGTTGTGTACCTATGGTCTCCTGTGTATTTTTTTTCTGGTTTCAAGTGAGAAGAGTTCTGCTTCTCTGTACTCTGGTGGCAGCCATTACTCTCCTTCCAGCAGATCTTTCTAGTGCCTTTTGTCCATATTTTTTCCAACCACCTGATGTCCCTTTCCTTTCTGTGGCTTATAGAACTGCATACAGTACTAGAGGGTGTGGCCTGACCTGGAATGTTTAGAATAGAGGCACAAGCTGTTTGCTTCTGGAGTCTTCCCCCTGAGGATGCACACCAGCATTCTGTTCCTGCTGCCACTGTTCTCATACTCTGCTCCAGGTGGTCCAGTTTAGGTGTGCTCACCCCCCCCAAATTCTTTGCTTGTTCTGTTGCTGTCATTTCCACTACCTAGCTGATACTTCACGCTAGGATTCTGGCCAAGCATCACTTTTAATTTGGTTGCACTATACCTCAGCTGCCACCTTTCTGCACCCTTATCCAGCCTAAACCTCCGCTGCCACCTTTCTGCACACTTATCCAGCCTTTATTGAAGAGATTGATTCTGTTCCCCATTCCCTGAAATATGTCTGAAGCAAACATACTGATAAGTACTGATACAGGACAACCCTTCCACCCCAACAGTACTCTACAATTCACTTTCTTATTTGTTGACAATGTTTGTTTTACTGCAATCCTCTGTGTACTACCACTGAACACCTCTGCGTACCATTCATTTGTGCAACAGTCCAGTTACTCCCTCTTGCCTTTATCCACAGCCCTTCCCATTTTTTGAACAGCTCTCTAGTGGGACTGAATCCGCTACCTTGCTTAGTGTGGGCAGGCTATGTTTATAGGTACTTACCTGTTAAATTCCCATGTAACCCAGTCATAAAATTGGATGAGATTTGACTGATTGCTCCTTCTGGCCATGAATCTTTTGTTACTGTTGTAGATTTTGTCGTTTTATAGAAATGCTACAGGTCTTTCCATCAGGATTCTCTGCACAACTTTCCCCGTCACTGCTGTTAAACTAACATACCTGTAGATGTTCTTTGTGGTTCACTGTTGCAGTCCTAACTCTTCCGTGGCAGAAAATCCCATCAGCTAGGACTGCAACAGTGAATACAGTCACACATCTACATTTATGGTAAGTGTACACAGCTGTCCTTTCTTTTGATTACTCTCACCCCCCCCCTCCCCACACACACACACCAGACACACATTGTACAAGGGTACCAAACATGCAGGCAGTTCTGCTCTAGATAGTGATCTGATGAAGGTCCCAGTCAAAGTTGTCTGCCAGCACTCTTTCCAGATTTTTAAGGACTGTGGGAGGTAATCCATTAGGTCCTTGCCTTTATGTATCAGTTCTCTCTGCCCTCGTTCCCACTGTATCTGTCCATGCTTCTCCCTTTCCTGTCTTTTCTTCCTTACTTTTATGAAGCCTGAAACAGGGTATTCATTTAGTAGCTTTGCGTTTTCCCAGTGTTTTGTGATCACTATCTGCTTTAACTTGTCTTACTTATTCTTCTCTCCCTTTCTGATTTGTATCGGTGAAAACTCTTCTTTCCTTCATAATCTCTTCTACTAATTCCTTTATACCCTTCGCTGTTGCTGCCCTTGCTGACTTTTCTTCCTGTCTGCTAGCCCCCTCGCACCATGCCTCCATGACTCACCCCGTCCTGCCCTTCTTGTATACGCTGTATCTTCTGACCCAAGTCTAACATTCCTATCTAGTCATTCATATGTAACCCCCACAAGCCTTCTCCGTTCACTTGACTTTCAGGAAGTATCTGGAATTCACCACAGGGGAACCCCTTTTCAGCCTCAACCTAGTTATTGTGAAAGGATGAAAAGCAGGACAAATACTACCATAAGCACGTAAACATGAAGCAGTCTCTCACTACAGGTCTACTGGCGAATTCACAGATTAGAAGCTATAAATCCGCTAAATTAATCCATGAATCCATGAGCTATAGTAAGTACAAAGTAAAGTGGTGTGAACATGCCTGGAAAAAAGTAATTACAGCTGATAAAGAGGTGGATCCAAGACAGTGGTGAAAGTTGTAGTTGTACGAAAGGTAAAGGTAAAGAAAGGTTCAGAGGAAGAGGAAAAGAAATGGTACGTTTCGGTTTGTGAGTAGCACTACAGCAGGGAAATGTTAATGAAGTAAAATATGCCCAACTACATAGCAGATGGAGGAGAAATAAGAGCTACGTAGGATGAAGAGCCGTTACAACAGATGTACTGAATTAGGTGTAAAAAGAGCAATGTTAGTGTCAGATTAATGGTGCTCAAACCATCAAGGGGGAAGTTGATAAGGTTAAGTGTCTTGATATCTTGTGGGGTTGGTTATTCTTGGGGGTGAAGTTAAAGTATCAGTTATCAGTGATGTAAAGGAGCTGGTAGTATTGGATATACCAAGTTGGTTGTGATAGCAGGAGACTTGATACTGCTTAAGTTCCCTTTTGAATGCGAAAGAGTATGAAATTTGTAGGGGATAGTATTCCAAGTTATTGTGGTTATGAAGAAGGCTTTGCAACTTGGTTCAAGCAGGAAACAAAGGGCAAAGGAGTCCACTGAAGGTGCATATTGGATCCAGCCAGAGAAATATTTGTATAAAAATTTGCAAACTTTCCTTATCAGTACATCATGTCGTAAAGAAATAATTAAAAAAAAGAAAAAAAAAAAGTGTTTTTGTACACTGGATCATGATGACACATTGACACACAAGTGTTTAATGCTGTTCAGACAGAGTCCACTGCCTGTGGAAATGTTTTGCTCTTGTTTCAGCTCACCAGTGCATTATTGAGCCCTAAATTTAATCTTATGAAAATAAGACATTCAGTACTGTCAAAACTAAAGGGGCATTGGACTTAGATGGCCCAGTCTTCCATTATCAATAGCGTGAAGGATCAATGCTTTGATAATGAAGATCCCAGTTTTCTTGCTATATCCATTACAGGCACTCAGGCCTTCAACAGAGGGCAGTTCTGTTGTATCATTAATTTGTTCAGCAGTCTTATCTGTCAGAATAACTGCACCCAAAGTGCTTATGGTAACCACAAAGATGGGCCATCTACAAACCCTGGAAACTACAAACCAATGAGTCTCAGGAGTCTCATAGGCAAAGCCATGGAAATAATTATCATGGAAATGATCAGTAATGACATATGAAACCTCCAAACACTGATCCCAACCCTGTTTGGTTTTGTTGAGGACAGATCATGCCTGCTGAACCTGGTGGACCTCTCTGAGAAGGTCACCAAAACAATGGATGAGGGCAAAATGGTTCACACTACCTACCTTGACCTGGCCAAGCCATTTGACACAATATCCCACTCAGGCATTGTTAACAAACTCAGCAGGTTAAGTATAAACTCCAATGTCACCCAGTGGATAGCCAGCTGACTCACAGACAGGACCCAGCAAGTTAGAAATGGGGAGTCCACCTCTACAAAGAGGCCAGTCACAAGTGAAGTCCTTCAATGATCGGTCCTGGGACTGCTTTTTGGCATTTAATTCCCTGAAGTCATGGCCAGTATAAATGGTCTCTGGTTGACTAAATTTACAGTTGATTGCAAATTAGGTGCAGTCATAGAATCCCCCACGAGCACTAATGTTCTACAGGAGGGGCTGACACAGACAAATAACTTATGTCAGAGCCATGGACTAAAACTAAATGCCAAGAAATGCATAATAGTATAATTTGGAAAGTCATCCATCCCGGTTAACTATCATATTGACAACACACCCCTAAGAGTCAACCCAGTAGTCATGGACTTGGGGACACGGACAGATAGTAATCTACAGCTTTGGACTATCACGTGTCTACAGTAATGAGGAAATAATTTGGTGTTGTGCAACGTGTAAGCAAACCAAGGAGATCATTGTTCCACTGTACTCAGCATTCTGCAGACTTGTCATTGAGTACAAGGTCCCCTTTAAGTAATAAACAGGCACGTCGAACAGTTGGAATGTCTACAGAGGTTCCTCACTAAAAGAATACAGGGTGTAAATAACATGTCCGGTGCAGACCACCTCAAAGCCCTATCCCTGTATCCTGCCTCATACAGGCTGTTGAGGGTAGATCTATGCCTGGCATACAAGGCATTATCAGACCTCCTGCATATCCACAAAACAAAGAGCACCAGAATTACCTATTCTAAAGACTTTAACCTTGCCTGTGATATAAATAGGACCTGTTGTATATATCCCAGAGACTACCCCTTCTCTGGAATAGGCTCCCCATCCATGTGAAGCAGAGTTCCTCCCTAACCAAATCCAAGTGTAACTTGGACAGTTGGATGGGGAACAGGAAATTCATTCCTGACTTGGGACCTATGTGTCTAATGGACACAGGCAGTCTGCGAACGGTTCCTCTCCCAAGCTTCTGCTTGTCAGATATTTGGGATGCATGGCTAGACTTAAAAAGGCCCTTGTGGTTCTTAGCCTAGCACACACCTATGAACCTGTGAGCTATGTTGTCCAGTGTCAGAAGTTATCTCTCTGACTTCAACATTTTTAGTGATATTGCAATGTAGCGTCCAAGTTAAACACGGTCAGATAAGTTAAAAATGTGTTCCTGTTTTGTATTCATTTTGAAAATGCTAATGTTTATTGTGCTTCACTGTTGCAGTAATAATTACTTGGTGTTTCCTTTTGTGGAACACCTTGGCCTGGCCAAATACCAGAGATTTATTCCTCTCCTCCTTGTCTGGCAGACACCCTCCCATCCAACATCAGTATATCTGGGTATAAAAGTCGATGCCATTTTCTCAGTTCTTTCTTGCCATCTGAGCCTGATGCAACCTTTGTCAAGTACGCTGGTCTGTGTGAACCTAGATATAGAATGCCTAAAGTTAAGTAACCCATTGGAGAACAGGTTTTTTTCATATCTTATAGTCTGTATCTTTGCTAGATATCAGTGGGTAAGACTAATGTTTGTTTAGAATGTGGGAAGCAAATCCATCAATGGGACTTCCACACTGTGTGTTTGCTCTGCTTGGGCCTAAGGCACAATGTGCTCAGTTGTCCCCAGTGTGCTCATTTTAATTTCAAGAACCAGTAAGTGTATGGTAGAGTCACTTGAAAAGTTTTTAGAGAAAGAAAGAAAGTGGTGGTCATCATGCCGAGCCATTTTTTCCTCGTAAAAAAAAAAAGTGTCCAAAGATAGGGTGTTGGGCAACAGCGTATCTGTGTCAGATAGTCCACCCAAGCTCGTGATTGTTGAAGAGGGAGAGATGCATTTGCAGTTCCCTGCAATGACTAAGTATGTGACCAAGGCTTCTGGTGAGACCCTTCTTGAGTCTGCCATGCCGTTGGCCCCCCTTGACATCTACTCAAGCTAAATTTAGGGTATCGGATAGGTCTGGAATCACTTTGTACACACCACTTCTGACCCCCATAGCAGACGTACAGATACAGAGAGCAGTATCCCCTCACATCAGTGTGTCCTCAGCAGATCTGGCACGGTTTCTTTTTTTTGCCTTACCAGTGTCCATAGCTCTGAGTAGTTCATCTCTCACTCACTTTCTTAGCCTGTTTACTTCTATCCCAGCACAATGCAATGAATTCTCCTAAAATCCTCTTTGTATAATCACCCTTACCCCACCCAACTGAAAGCCACATGGTGGCTTGATCACTGATTGCTTTTTGTTGACTTAACATGGACATCCCTAATTCTGTCTTCATGGGTTAGGACCACAACCAAAATCTTGTCCTTTGTAGTACATTCCTTCACCAGTCAGCTAAGCCCATGATGGATCGGGTCTATATTATGATATCGCACGCTCAGAAGAGCGAACGACACATAATCGACCACATGTAAGAGAAAGCTTGCAATGTCGAAACCTCAGAACAGCGATGTGCCCTCCACACACACCCTACTTTAATATACCAACCCAAGAGTTCACACTACAGTGCCAAAAAGGCAAAGTAGCGAAAGCCACCAAACAAATTCTTTCCCAGGGAAAGAATTCACTGAAAAGCCACTTCGCTATTTTGCCTTTTCGCGCTTTTCAGTTCGACAAAGACGTATTCAACAACCTGCGTCTGCGACCACGTAATAGGGAGCCGATGGATCATAGGAAATACAAGGCTAATAAAACACACAAGAGGGAGAGTATTCTAATTTCAGGGTGATTTATGTAAACAAATATGTTAATAAGAGAAATTAGACTATAACTGGCAAACAGGGCTGTACCCAATATTTTTGGAATTATTTTTTTTCTCTAAATTTGATTTCATTGTAGAACAGAACACATGCACAATAACAAAGTGATAATGATGCGAGGCATAATAATCTCCCATGTGAAAATACAGTACCTCGAACTATCACAGACTGACAATGCACGCTGCATCCTCCCAAGCTTCTGCATATATCACTTCATGAAGTCTTTCAGAAACAGTATCCTTCCTCTACATACCAATTGCCCACAGTAGAATGTGCAGTATTTCACACTTGGTCCTCCTTCTCCATCTTGGTCCACTAATGTCCGCCGTACAGTGAAGCCACCTTACAAATTCACCTGTCATTCAAAGACAGTTGTGCTCTCATAGCATGCATCTCTGCACACCCCCTCCAGGAGTAAACATACCTTGTCTGCTAACCCAACCACCATTTCATCTTTTGTGATCCACCAAACTCTACCCAGATACTTTCTCTGCCTTTATATCATTTTCACCTCTTTGTCCTCAATCAGTCTAGCTTCCTTTTTTATTTTCTTCTCTTCGCCTGCATCTTACTTTCATACCTATCAATTAACCCTTTCACCTCTTGTCTCCACTTAGTCACCTAACCCATACCATGACCTTCTACTTTTTCTACCTTCTTAAAATCTCAGATCTTCAACATTTAACAATCTAGCTACCAGTTGCATCTCTACTTTGTCTTTCAACCTCCGTTATTTCCTTCGCTGCTTAGCCCCTAGCAAGCAGCATAAACATGTGTCAGGGATGTCATAGGTTGGTACTAGGCTATCGGCCCTAGGGCCTATACAAGCCTAGCCATGACAATTCCCTGGATATTTCTTCCCACAGTATTTACTTCCCTGGACCCCTGTCTAGCAGGGCGACTGATGTGACCCCCGAGGTGAATTTCCTGTCTCCCATCCAATCATCAAGGTTCCTTTTGAAGAGGGCCAAGGAAGCGCTCTGCTTGACATGTATGGGCAGCCTATTCCAGAGTACGGGGAGTCTTTGGGTCAGGAACCTATCCCTCCAGCATGTTTTGTTCATTGTGATGACAAGGTTTAGATCCCTGGAGTGTGCGGCTCTGAGGGATTGGGATTTCTTTTAAGTGGAGCATGTCCAACAGCTCAGGGTTTGACATGGCCTTGTTCATAGGTAGGTACTAGGCTATTGGCCCTAGGGCCTATATAAGCCTAGCCAAAAATGTACTCTGGCTTTCGCCACCCAAGAAAATTATTTTCCTGTGCCCCTATTGAGCAGAGCCACAGAAGTGATCCCTGGGGTGAATTTCCTATTTCCCATCCAGTCATCAAGATTTTTCTTGAAGAGTGCTAATGAGGAGCTCTGTTTGACATAGATAGGTACTCTGCTCCAGAGTGTGGGAAGTCTCTGGGACAGGAATCTATCCCTCCAGCATGTTCTGTTTATTGTGGTGACAAGGTTTAGGTCCCTAGAGCGTGTAGCTCGGAGGGATTGGGATTTCTTTAAGTGGAGCATGTCCAACAGCGCTGGGTTTGACGTAGCTTTCTATCTTAGGTAGAGACCGCCTCTGAGTAGGCGATATGCGACGGAGTAAAGCTGGAGTTTTTTGAGACAGTCTGCGTAGGGCATCTGTTTGAGGCCAGTAATCCTCTTTGTGAGGTATTTCTGTGGCCTTTCCAAGTTATTGTGAGGTACATACCAAAAGGGGCGTTGTACTCTATAATGGGTTTAATGAGTGATGAGTAGAGGGGAACAATGACCTCTATTTTTCTGGATGAGAACCCTTTTGTGATGAGGTGAGCCATGTAGAAGGATTTCTTGACCACTGTGGCGATGTAATTATCAAAGGAGAAACTACTGTCCACCTGTGTCCCAAGGTCTCATCACATTTTTGGCGTTAAGTAGACTACCAGCTATGTGCTAGTTCATGGGTACAGAGTTTTTACCAAAGGGGATGACCATACACTTTTTGGCATTGAGCTTCAGGCCATGGCTTTGACACCAGACATCTGTCTCAGTGAGGCCCTTTTGTAGTATGTCCACATCGTTACGAGTTTCGAATATGGCTCCTAGTTTGCAGTCATTTGCAAACTTTGTCAGCCAAAGACCTTTTGTGTTAGCCTGTACTTCAGAGAAGTAGATAACAAACAGGAGAGGACCCAGGACTGAACCCTGTGGTACTTCACTTATCACTGGTCTGAAGTCAGATTTGGAGCCTGCTACTTTCACAGTGTGGGTTCTGTCTATGAGCCAGTTGGCAACCCATTTTGTGACATAGGGATTTATACCTAATTTAGTGAGTTTACCTATAATTCCAGAGTGGGGGGATGGTGTTGAAAGCCTTGGCGAGATCTAGATAAGCTGTGTGAACCACCTTACCCTCATCTCTGGCTTTGGTGACTGCTTCAAAGAATTCAGTCAGGTTTAGGAGACATGATCTGCCTTTTTCAAGAGTTTGGAGATTACCAATGTATTTGTTTAGGAGTTCCATGATACGTTCCATGGCCTTGCAGACCAGGCTTGTCAGGCTAATGGGGCGGTAGTTCCCGGGGTCCATCATGGCTCCCCCTTTTTGGAGTGGGATAACCATCGCGGTGCGCCATTCAATGGGCACAAAGCCTCTTGTGAAGCTATGATTGAGCATGGTACTTGGGTAGGGTGCCAGTTCATTCTATAGTTCGTGTAGAAGGCAGCCTGGGATATTTTCAGGTCCCATGGATGCTGTGTTCTTGGCTTTGGAGAGTGTCTTTTTTACTTGTGCAGCCGTGATTACAGGAACTTTGCATTCTTCCAGTATAGAGATGGTCTCTCTAGTGGGTGAGAGGGGGATAAAGTTAGCACTGAACCTACCTGCCAGGATGTTGGCTATATCAGTTGGTTCTGTATATTTAGTGCCATTGTGCTGTAACTCAGAGCAGATCTGAGTGTTGCCATTGAGATCCTTGACATAGCTATAGAATGCTTTGTGGTTGTCTTTAGAGTCAGTGGCAATTTTGTTTTCGTAACTAGCTTTGGAGGATTTTATGAGGGATCTCAGCTTCTTACTGAGGTTGACCAGGGAGTTCCTCCAGTCATGGGATTTTACTCTTTTTTGCAACAGTTTCTTTCTTCTGTTGTAGAGTTTGTTTATGGCAGAGGACCACCAGATTGGCTTCCTTTTTTTTGGAGGATAGCATCTTGGTTCTATTAGGGATAGCATGATCCATGCACTTGTGTAAGTGCTTATAAAGTGCATTTGTGTAGGATTCAGCAGTCATATCTATATTGTCCGTCTGCATGGGTGTCATGAGGTTTGCCACTTCTGTCTTAAAAAGTGTGAAGTTGGCTTTGGAGAAGCTTTTTACGGTGGTTTCCCTAATTGGGGGTGGGGGCGGGATGTGGATGTCTTGGGTGATTAGCTTGTGGATCTGTCCATCGAGGAATTGACCTCTGGTGTGGAACACCGGTTGCCCGTGTTGGTAATGACCAGGTCTAGGATGTTGCTGCCCCTGGTGGAGGTGTGAATAAGAGTATCCAAGGCGTTGGAATTTATGAATTCCATAAAACGTTGAGCAAAAGAGTTGGTACACAAATAGTTTTCCCAGTTAATGGTGGGCACCTCTATAAACCTCCCCGTCCCAACCTTGTGTCTCTGCAGGCCAGCCTTAACACAAAACCACCACATGTCATTTATCAGCCCCCATCTTGTTACACCAACAGCAGTACATCCATTCTGTACAACACAGATGGATTAAACAAATTTTCGATCATGCACCAGTTCTTTCCCCTTAAGTATGCTGACTATCTTCCCTAACTCTGTCCAAACCTCTTACTTTTCACAAACCTCACCTTCCCTAGCACATCGTCCTGTCAGAGCCTTTTTTCTTCTTGCAATTCTTTCTCTGTGGTCTCCCTATCCTCCCTCACTGAACCTCTTGCTTTGTAGATGCCCGCTTCCCTTGTCATTCTTGATGTTAATCTTCCTGCTTGTGCCCAGTGCTCATCCTGTTCGCCTTACTACACACACCCCAAAAAGCCAAACCATTCTTCCTCCAAAAGACTAAATCTGTCTTGTACTACCTGAAAAGTCAAAAACTGTTTTCTATTCCTTCTCACTATCGGATCCCTAATAGTAGTAGTTCTTATCCCAACCCCTCAGTATTCCTTTTGGCTTTATAACGATCCCCCTCCACTACATTCAGCTTTTGGAATAGATGCTTATTTTTAAATGCTTTTACTTGGGCTGCGACTGGAGGTGATAAACTTCCTTTAGTGCCTTGGTACCTCAGGACACTACTTCTAGAACATTCACCTCTTCACTGTACTCTGTTTCCTGCCATGTTAGTGGGTTTACTACTTTAAATGCGTTCCAGTTGTGGACCTATAAAGGAAGTTTCCCAACGATGGATATAATAAATTTGTTTTATTGTTATCAGTTGAGTACAAAAGAACCCTCTTTGGTGAGTGACATATACCATCCACTATCTCTTGGTTTGGGTGGCTTCTTCATCCAGTGATGGTTAGAATTCTCTATATGTCAGGCATGTGTGTATATATATATATATATATATATGTATATATATATATATATGTATATATATATATATGTATATATATATGTATATATATGTATATATATATGTATATATATATATATATATATATATATATATATATATATATATATATCGTTTTAAGAATGTAGGTAACACATTTTTTGTTTTCTTGTAATACAGGAATCATGCTCCCTCAGTGTGTTTGAGAGTGAAATTTTAGGTTTGGGGACTAGAGACACACTGCTAGTAAGGAGTGTAATGTAAAAACATGCTGGTAGAGAACACACTCCCTAATGTGGGAGATTTTGAGAAAAAACAGATAAGTTGCACTGGAAGTAAGTCTACTGATGGTTGTGGTCTCCCAGATCAACTGATATGACAAGAACATGTCTGTTATTTTCCTCCTATAACTGATATGACAAGAACATGTCTGTTATTTTCCTCCTATAACTGATATGACAAGAACATACCTGTTATTTTCCTCCTATAACTGATATGACAAGAACATGTCTGTTATTTTCCTCCTATAACTGATAAGACAAGAACATACCTGTTATTTTCCTCTTATAACTGATATGACAAGAACATGTCTGTTATTTTCCTCCTGTAACTGATAGGACAAGAACATACCTGATGTTCTTCATGTTTCACTGTTGCAGTCATCAGATTTGGGTTATCTGCTTGCAGTAGCCCTCAGTCCGCCTGATTAACAAAGTCTTGGGTCCTGCGTTGGTTCCTGTCTCATCTTCCATGACATCAGGTGGTCAGGGGTATAAAGCATGCAGCCGACGCCATTACACGTCTTTCTTGACGTGCAGTGATGGAGCAGAAGCAGTTCGCGAGTGCTAGTAGGCGGCCTCCTGAAATTTTCGTTTGAGTTTCAGAACCGAAGTCTTCAACTAAGCTAAGTACCCCATTGGGGAAACTTTTTCTTGCTCTAAACCAATGTCAGTAAAAGTTAATAATTGTATTTCTTGTGGAAAGCAAATACCTCATGAAGATTTTCATTCATACTGCATTCCTTGTTTAGACCCTGACCACATTGTAACTCCCTGTTGGTTTTGTGCCTTATTTAAACAACAAACTCTTCGTCATCTGTTTATTTACGCTTCTAAATATTTTGGTACTCGGTTCAATTATCCAGATATGGCTTCGGTAAGCCACGCGACTACCGACATTCTGAAAAAATGCAAAGATAAAGATAAAGACAAAGACAGAGACCGCATAGGTCCAAAGCTGCCGACGATGCTTCTTCTAAGCTAGTCGCCAGTTTGCCGGTACTCAGTGAGGCACTTTCGCAGCCCCTGATACCCGCTACTTCAGATTCGCAGGCCTCTACTGAGACCAATTCAGAGTCCGGTATGCTGCGAGATGCTTCAGCTGTGGAACCTGCGGATGTCTCTACCTTGGATGGGTCCAGAGCCATTGTGCAGGCACTGGCTTTTGAGGGTGTATTCAGGCCTTCTGACTTGCATATTAAACAGACGCCATCTTCTTCTTCAAGGCCTAAAACTCAATCCATGCCTAGAAAACCGATGCCCAGATCACATGGTCAGGCCTCTATGCCTAAAAAACAAATGATAAGAATGGCTGAAGACCTTATTACTTTAATCAGGGGAAACCACCCTTCCCCCTGTAAGGTTCATAATTTCATAAGTAGGTACTAGGCTATTAGCCCTAGGGCCTAGCCTAGCCAAAAAGGTACCCTGGCTTTCGCCACCCAAGAAAATTATTTTCCTGTGCCCCTGTTGAGCAGAGCCACAGAAGTGATCCCTGGGGTGAATTTCCTGTTTCTCATCCAATCATCAAGATTCTTCTTGAAGAGTGCTAATGAGCTCTGTTTGACATAGTAGTCTGTTCCAGAGTATGGGAAATCTCTGGGACAGGAATCTATCTCTCCAGCATGTTCTGTTTATTGTGGTAACAAGGTTTAGGTCCCTAGAGCGTGTAGCTCTGAGGGATTTGGATTTCTTTAAGTGGAGCATGTCCAACAGCTCTGTGTTTGACATAGCTTTGTATGTTAAGCAGAGATCACCTCTGAGTAGGCGATATGTGATGGAGTAAAGCTGGAGTTTTTTGAGACTCTCTGCGTAGGGCATCTGTTTGAGGCCAGTAATCCTCTATGTGAGGTATTTCTGTGGCCTTTCCAGTTGTTGTAGATGTCTTGTGAGGTACATACCAAAAGGGGTGTTGTACTCTATAATGGGTCTAATGAGTGATAAGTAGAGAGGAACAATGACCTCTCTTTTTCTGGATGAGAAACCTTTTGTGATCAGGTGAGCCATGTGGAAGGATTTCCTGACCACTGTGGCAATGTGATTATTAAAGGAGAGACTACTGTCCACCTGTGTCCCAAGGTCTCTTATCACACTTTTGGCATTAAGTAGACTGCCACTTATGTGGTTGTTCATGGGTACAGAGTTTTTACCAAAGGGGATGACAATACACTTTTTGGCATTGAGCTTCAGGCCATGGCTTTGACACCAGGCATCTGTCTTAGTGAGGCCCTTTTGTAGTATGTCCACATCTTTAGGAGTTTAGATTATGGCTCCTAGTTTGCAGTCATCTGCAAACTTTATTAGCCAAAGACCTTCTGTGTTAGCCTGTACTTCAGAGAAGTAGATACCAAACAGGGAGGACCCAGGACTGAACCCTGTGGTACTCCATTTGTCACTGGTCTGAAGTCGGATTTGGAGTCTGCTACTTTCACAGTGTGGGTTCTGTCCGTGAGCCAGTTGGCAACCCATCTTGTGACATAGGGATATATACATAGTTTAGTGACCTAGGACTGAGTTTGCTTATGATTCTTCTGATCAGGACTCTGAAATTTCTGTTTCCTGTGATGAGCAGGATTTGCCCTTATCTACTTATGAGGATTCTGATGCTGAGGATTTATTCCCTCTGCTTCAGAGGGCTTTTCTTTTGGTGCAACCTTGCATACTCTTAGGGAGCATTTTCACTGGGAAAGCCAGGATTACTCTGACTCTAAAATGAGTCTTGGGGATTTCTTACTCCTGCCCCAGCACAGGCCTTTAGCTATACCCTCTGTACTGCGACCCAAGGGCATTAAGGCTACTACTGCCAAAAGTCCTTCCCCCTCTGATAGAGATTCCAGGGCACTGGATAGATGGAGTAAGAAGGTATACACTTCTGCAACCTTGGCTATTAGGGACTTAAACTGCCAGTTTCATATGTTAAAGTATCAGCAGCATATTATTGGATTGCTTAAACAGAAAATTATGTTGATTCCTGACTGTGCTGAAAATAAAGATTTACAGGATTTAATGCATTCTGCTGAACAAGTTGGAAAACATACTTTGCAATGTGGTTTTGATTCACTAGAGTCATCTTTGCAGGGCTGCTGTCACTGGGTCTGTCTTAGAAGGCATGCTTGGCTTAAGGAGCAATCTTTGCCAGATCATGTTAAAGCTAAATTTCTGGATGCTCCCTTAAACCAAGACCGCCTGTTTGGCAACAAAGCAGAAGTAGTACTTAAAACGATGGAGGAAAAAGCTAAATCAATGCAAACTGTTAAAGATTTCCTGCAAGTACAGCCTCCCAGATTTAGTAGGCATTGGCTGTCTAAAAATTGGTCCTTTCCAGCCTCTTCCAGGCCTTCTCAGTCCAGACCCAGAGCTAGCAGAACTCCCAGGCTTCAGTCCCAAGGTACTCACAGGACTCCCACTTCCAAAGCAGGGAGTAGTAAGACTCCCCCCTATGGTAAAATGTCTCACTGACTTAACTTTAAATCTTCCAAGCCCTGCACAACTGACTGTTCCTTTAAGGGGAATGATTGCCCGGCAGGCAAAAACTGGGAACTCATTACCCAGGACAAATGGGTTTTAAGTATAGTTTCCCAAGGATACAGATTCCACTTTCACTCCTTACCAACTCCAAACGGTTGGCCAGCTCTCCCCCTAAATCAGTGGGCAGAGACTCAAAAGCAAATTCTCTCTCTCTTAAGCATCAGTGCTATTCAGCCTGTTCCAGAAGAAGAAAGGGGACATGGTTTCTACTCAAGACTTTTCCTGGTGCCCAGAAAAGACAACTCCTGGCGTCCTATCCTGGACCTCTCTATCCTAAACACATTTTTGGTAATCCCAAATTTCAAGATGCTAACTCTTCACCAGCTGCTTCCTGTGCCGGGCAAGGATGCCTGGTTGGCAACACTGGATTTAAAGGAAGCCTACCTGCACATCCCAATAAGGGAATCTTACAGGAGATACCTACGCTTCAAAGCAGGTTACATGCACTATCAGTTCTCTGCACTGCCCTTTGGCTCATCTACTGCGCCCAGGGTATTCACAAAGGACCTAGCTCCTGTCATTGCATTTTGCAGGCAAAGAAATATCCAAATATATTCATACCTGAACGATTGTCTAATTCAGGCAGAAAGCCAGGACATACTATTGAATCATCTGGTGTTTGTACAGAAATTGCTAACTTCTCTGTGGTACACCATAAACAAAAAGAAATCACATCTTGTACCCTGCCAACAAATTATATTCCTGGGAGCAAGCTTGAACACAACTTCCCAGATGGCCTTTCTCACGCCAGAAAAACAAGTTCATTTGAGAGCCTACTTCAAGCTACTGGCCACAAAGACCCAGCTATCTGCAATGATGCAAGCCCTGGGGTTCATGGCCACCTGCATTCTCCGAATTCCATATGCAAGACTGCATATGAGGCAACTACAATAGTATCTAAAAAGCCTATGGTGTCAACATTCTCAGAATCTAAAAGCAATGATTCCTATCATACCTTGTCTACAGATAGAGTTCCTTTGGTGGGCAGAGGCCTGTCAACAAAACAAGGGACTGCCATTCACTCTACCCCCTGCCGCCCAAACCCTAACAGATGCATCAGACTATGCATAGGGGGCCCACTTGGCAGGGAAGTGCATTCAGGGCAAATGGAACCCAAGTCAAATGCACCTGCATATCAATCAAAAAGAATTGTTAGCTGTACAGAATGCGCTGACAGCCTTCAAGGACCACATTCTTCCAGGGCAATTAATGGTAAAGATGGTCAGCACCACTGTTATGTGGTACATAAGCAGTGAGGAACTCACTCATACCCTCTCTGCAGACTAGCCATGGCTCTGTGGAACACAGCCTTGAGCTACCAAGTGCACCTACAGGCTCAATTCCTGCCAGGAAAGCTAAATACACTGACAGATGAACTAAGCAGAAATCTCATGGACCCACACGAGTGGAAACTGAAACCAGAGATATTCAACATGTTGAGAAACAAATGGGGGAGCCCAGATATAGACCTGTTTGCCTCCCCTCAGAACTACCAATTGGAAAAATTCTGCACAAGGACACCCCACAAGCAAGCTTGGAAAGTGGATGCTCTGTCCTTCAGCTGGAAAAATCGATCAGTTTATGCCTTTCCTCCTCTGCCTCTCCTCTTCAAGGTACTGATAAAGATCAAACAGGACAAACCAAGGACAATACTGATTGCTCCAGACTGGCCATGCCAACACTGGTACCCCCTTTTGTGCAGTGTCACTGCTGGCACCATGGCACCTGCCTCAGACCCCTGCCCTGCTGTCCCAGCAGGAGGGCCAGATTCTGCATCCACAGCTTCAAGCCCTGAACCTGGCAGCCTGGCTAAATTACCTGATCTCTACATTACCATCCCTCAGTAAGCAAGTGTTGGATGTCATTCTGGAGGCAAGGAGGCCTAGTACTAGAAAAGATTCTGTTCCTGGAACCAGACTCGGGGGATGGGCGCAGCAGCACCCAATTTACCTCAGATTCTTCAATACTTAACTGAGATGCTGCACAAGGGCCTTTCCTTTTCCTCCATCAAAATTCATGCCTCAGCCATTTCAGCTCATTACAACACAGAACCACCCCTCTTCTGTCATCCACTGCTTAAGTAGTTCCTCAGAGGGGCCAAAAACTTAAGACCACCCAAGAGAGCCCCTACTCCAGCATGGTACCTTAACTTTGTATTGGAAAAACTCACTCTACCTCCTTTTGAGCCAGCTGCAAATGCAGAGTTGAAATTCCTTTCTTAGAAAACAACCTTCCTTTTAGCCATCACTTCAGCAAGAAGGGTGTCTGAATTACAGGCCCTCATGGCAGTGCAGCCTTTCATCATATTTCAT
The DNA here is from genome assembly GCF_019279795.1 of Protopterus annectens. Taxonomy (NCBI): domain Eukaryota; kingdom Metazoa; phylum Chordata; order Ceratodontiformes; family Protopteridae; genus Protopterus; species Protopterus annectens. The sequence continues at coordinate 97,509,765 of NC_056746.1, forward strand.
GAGGACTGGGTGTCCCTCAAGACCAATCCCTCCTTCATGCCCAAGGTGGTATCCAGTGTGGCCCTTAATCAGGCCATTCATTCGTCAACCTTCTTTTCAAATCCACAGAACAAAGGGGAACGAATATTGCACTCCTTAGATGTGTACAGATAACTTAGGTTTTATTTGGACAGGACTAAACCTCTCAGGAAATCTGAACAACTGCTGACTGCATTTGCTGCAGGGGCAGAGGGGAAGGCCATTTCAAAGCAAACCATTTGTAAATGGATAGGCAATTGCATTCATTTCTGCTATAAGCACCAGGGAAAACCTTACCCCACAGGGGATTAGACCACATTCGACCAGGGCTGCAACTACCTCTACAGCCTTTCTCAAAGGTGTCCCTACCAGGGACATCCTAGAAGCTGCTACCTGGAGTTCTTTACATACCTTCACCAAGCATTACCATTTGCCAATGTTTTCTAAATCCAGAGCTGGCTTTGCCACTGCATTCTTGCAGGGCCTTATAGCTGGTCCTAATGCTGTCTAATTTCCTCCTCCCATTCTTAGCTTTGGGAATCTACCCCAAATGTGATGACTGCAACAGTGAAACATGAAGAACATAGTACAGTTGTGTACACTTAACATAAACGTAGATGTTCGAGTGTATTAACTGTTGCAGTCCTAGTTACCCTCCCTCCCTCCAGCCCCCTGACTTCTATTGGCTATACCTCTATTCTTGCTTTCTATGCTTAAAGGTTTTTGGTGTATTTGCTTTTTTGATGGAGGTGTAACCTTGTACATAATTGCTTCCCATTATGGGGGCAGCTGACATCTAGGGCAAGAATGGGCACCTGACTTCTGGGGCAAGAAAAACTGATGTAATGGTGTCAGCTGCATGTTTTATACCCCTGACCACCTGATATCATGGAAGATGAGACAGCAACCAGCGCAGGACCCAAGACTTTGTTAATCAGGCCGACTTAGGGCTACTGCAAGCAGATAACCCAAATGTGATGACTGCAACAGTGAATACACTCTAACATCTACATTTATGGGAAGTGTACACAACTGTACTTTATTTTCCTGCTATAACTGATATGGTAAGAACATACATTTTTTTTCCTTCTATAACTGATATGACAAGAACACACCTGTTATTTTCCTCCTATAACTGATATTAAAGAACATGTCTGATGTCCTTCAAGGATGCATCTGCAGTCCTTACAAATGGGTTGTCCTGTCGTCAGGCAGCCCTTTGGTCGGCCAGATTCCAAAGTCTCGGTCTGGCCTCGGCTGGTGTCGCACTTCACCCGACGTCATAGCTGCAGTTCTTCGGGTATAAAGGCATCAGCCGACGCCATTTTCCCCAGTCTTTCTTGCCACGTGGCACCCGAAGCAGAAGCTGTTCGCAAGTGCCGGTCGGTCAGATCCAGAGATTACTACTACCGAATACTACTTCGAAGACTTCTAAAAAGCTAAGTACCCCGTTGGGGACTCTTTCTTGCCTCAGCCGATGTCAGAAAAAGTGAATAACTGTTTAACTTGTGGGAAACAAATACCTCATAAAGATTTCCACTCTTACTGCTTACCTTGTTTAGGCCCAGACCACGACGTAGCAGCTTGTTTAGCCTGTGCTTCTTTCAACCGACGAATGCTTAGGCGTCGGTCGGAGTTTGCTGAACAGTTTTTCGGCTCAGATTTTGCGTACATAATGCCGTCGGATCCTCCGACTACTCAAATTGTTAAGAAACGCAAAGAAAAGGACCGACACTCGCGGTTTCGGCCGAAACCATGGTTAAGCAAACCGCGAGTGTCTCGGTTTCGGCCAAAACCGAGCAAACGGTTCAATCTTCAGTCAATCCATGACTACTACCGAGGCCCCTCTACCCTAGTTGAATCGGCCTCTGAAGTTTTACCTACTACTGTGGTTTCACAAGATTTATCGGACACCATCCCTTTGGATGTTTCTACCCCAGCACGTGGTGCTGCTAGGCCTCCTGCAGCCATGTCTATAAAGGCCTTTGCCAGGGCTAAAGCAGCCAAAACTTCTAAGTCTGTGCCTGTTAAGCCCCCCTCTCACAGGCCCAGCTCCAGTTCTCAAATGCTTACTCTGGCAGAGGATCTCATCTCTTTAATAAGGGGATCCCAATCTCACCCAGACAGGGCCTCTCAACCTCCAGAAAAGAGACCTAGAGTAGAGCCCCCGGAGCCAGTGTCCTCAGATGACTCTTCTGATGATACAGACAATACAGACCATGCAGAGGCTCCTTTTCTACTTATGAAGATTCCGATGCTGAAGAATCGATTCCTTCAGCTTCTCCACCAGAGGAGTTTTCTTTTAGGGAAACTTTACATGCCATGAGAGAGCAATTCCAATGGCAGGGGCAAGATTTCTCAGATTCAAGGAAAAGGCTTAGGACCTTTTTACACTTACCGCAACATAGGCCTTTAGCTATACCTCCAGTTCTTCCTGTTGTGGATGATGCATTTAATGATGCTTGCACTGCTCCTGATACTTTACCTCCAGCCCCTGCTAAGCCAGATAGGTTCTACAGGGTCCCGGACACTCATCACCATTTATACAAGACTCCTTTCGCAGATCCTGAGACTATCTCCCAGGGGCCTAAGGCAGTAGCTTCAACCTCAGCTAAAATCCTCTCCCTTCTGAAAGGGAATCCAGGTCCTTAGAGAGATGGGGTAAAAAAGTATACACCTCTGCTACTCTCTCAGCTAGAGCATTGAACTGTCAGTTCCATATGATCCAATACCAAGAGTTTATGCTTGATCAGTTAACTAAGAAACTGTCCTCGGATGACTCTTTAGATAAGAAATATGTTCTAGAAATGGTGAATAACATTCAGCAGGTTAGTAACCATTCCTTAAAATGTGGCTATGATGCACTGGAGGCTTCATTTAGATCAGCCATGACCGCACAGTTATAAGAAGACATGCATGGTTGAAAGAACAAGTCCTGCCGGATCATGTTAAAGCAAAGCTATTAGATGCTCCTATGGATAAGGTCAGTTTATTTGGTTCTCCTGCCCAACAGGTACTGAAGAAAATGGAAGAGAAGGCAAAATCTGTACAAACAGTAAAAGATTTCTTACAGGTTCAGCCCCCAAGGTTTAGCAGGAACTGGCCTTCCAAAAATTGGTCCTTTCCAGACTCCTCTAAAACTCAGAGAGGAGGAATAGGCGCAAGAGGCAGAAATCAATCCAGAGGAGGTGCCTACAGGGGACGCCAGTGGCAAGGTAACAACCAACGAGGCACAGACACAACCACTGCCACTACAACAGGACAATCACAGTGACTTGGCTTTGACACCGCCTACCAGGGAACAAATAGCAGCACCCTTAGGCAGAAAGTTAGCATTATTTTCAAAAAACTGGCACTGTATCACAAGAGACAAGTGGATTCTACAAACTATAGACCAAGGCTACAGGTTTCATTTCCACACTTTACCCGGAAAAAGAGGAATGCCAAACCTACCACCAAATCAAAAGACAGAAGCTCTAAAACAAATAGCTCAATTAGCAAGGATGAGAGCTGTGGAAAGGGTACCATCTATGGAACAAGGCAAGGGATTTTACTCAAGACTCTTCCTGGTACCAAGAAAAGAAAAAAATTGGAGGCCTATTCTCGACCTGTCCGCTTTAAACACATACATCATTGTTCCAAAATTCAAAATGCTGACCCTACAGCAACTTCTTCCCATGCTGGGCAAGGAGTTTTGGCTGGTAACTCTAGATCTCAAGGAGGCATACCTGCACATCCCCATACGACCACATTGCAGAAGATACCTCAGATTTCTTGCAGGATCAGAGCATTATCAATTCTCAGCATTGCCCTTTGGCTTATCTACTGCGCCAGAGTGTTCACGAAATGCCTGGCATCAGTAATCGCTCACTGCAGGCTTCAGGGAATCCAAATTTATCCATACCTGGACGACTGCCTAATACAAGCGGACAACTAAACAAGCTAACAGAAGACTTACAAAGAGTCATTTGCTTACTACAGGCCCTGGGATACACAGTCAATATAAAAAAGTCAAGACTGATACCATCCCAAACAATAACCTTCTTAGGTGCAGAATTGGACACAGTAAAACAGATGGCATTCCTAACTGCAGAAAAACAAAAACAACTTCCTGTCTATTTTTTGGCATTAACAAAGCAGAACAATCTAACAGCAAGGAAAGTACTGCAGGCCTTGGGCTTCATGGCATCCTGCATAATCCTGGTCCCCCATGCCAGACTACATATGAGAAAACTACAGTGGTACCTAAAGAATTTATGGTCTCAACACAGGCACAGCTTAATTCCATGCCTGAAACAAGAGTTCCTGTGGTGGGCTCGGGCATGCCAGTCAAACCCAGGTTTGCCCTTCCACAGCATTCAACCAAGCCAAACCATCACAACGGACGCCTCAGACCTCGGTTGGGGGGCCCACATGCTGGACAAGTGCATACAAGGCTTATGGACTCCAGAGCAGCTGCATCTGCACATAAATCAAAAAGAAATGCTGGCAGTACAACTAGCAATCCAGAATTTCAGACCATTCCTCCAAGAAGGCCAGTTGATGATAAGGACAGACAACACCACAGTCATGTGGTACATCAACAAACAGGGAGGCACTCATTCATACCCCCTATGCCGAATGGCCCTAAACCTATGGAATATGGCTCTGAGTTGCAACATTCAGTTACAAGCAATTTTTGTACCGGGAAAAGAAAACATCCTAGCAGACATTTTAAGCAGAACTACCTCGGATGCTCACGAATGGATGCTACACCCGGACATTTTCAAGGCCATCACAAAGAAATGGGGACTGCCACAAATAGACCTATTTGCATCCCCACTCAATCACCAGCTCAAGAAATTCTGCACAAGGACATACCACCCACTTGCCTGGAAGGTGGACTCTCTATCCTTCAGTTGGAAAGGCCTGACAGCATATGCATTCCCACCTCTCCCTTTGATGCACAAGGTGCTATTGAAGATCAAAGAGGAACGTCCAAGGATAATTCTGATAGCTCCAGACTGGCCAAGACAACATTGGTACCCATTACTGTGGAGCATGTCTCGGGGGAGAATGTGGACACTACCCCTGATTCCCTTGATGTTAGCCCAGAACAACTACAACATCCTGCATCCAAACCTGAAAACTCTGCAACTGACTGCCTGGAACATTACATAAGAGCAACTAACCCAGATTTATCCCAAAGGGTTAAAGACATTATACTTGAGGCCCAGACCTTCAACAAGAAGGAACTATGCAGGAAAATGGAAGAGGTTTCTCATTTGGAGTGCCGACAGGGGCAAAAATGTGTCAAAGGTAGACATTGCCAACATCCTGGAGTATTTGGCAGAGCTTTTCCATACAGGCCTGTCCTATTCCTCCATCAAAATACATGCATCAGCTATTTCTGCAGAATACAGCTTCGATCCACCTGTCTTTTCGCATCCTCTACTCAGGCAGTTTCTGAGAGGAATTAAGAATGTAAAACCGCCTAGGAAACCACCATTACCAGCATGGGACTTGAACTTTGTACTAGAAAAATTGACACTTCCCCCTTTCGAACCAGCAGCAACAGCAGATCTTCATCACCTATCCTGGAAAACTGCTTTCCTGCTGGCAATTACCTCAGCAAGAAGGGTTTCAGAACTACAGGCTTTAATGGCAGTACAACCCTTCCTAATCTTCCATCAAGATAGAGTGTCCATGAGAACTAATCCTACATTTATGCCTAAGGTGGTATCCAGAGTGTCTTTAAACCAGGCAATCCACCTACCTACCTTCTTTCCCAATCCACAGAACAGGGGGGAAAGACTGCTGCATACATTGGATGTACATAGACAGTTACTACTACCTGGACAGAACGAAAGGTAATAGAAAATGTGACCTGCTTCTGGTAGCCTATGCAACAGGGAGGGAAGGAAAAGCAATTTCCAAACAGACAATCTCCAAGTGGATAGGAAATTGCATTAGATTCTGTTACTCCTACCATAGAAAGGAAATTCCACAGAACATAAGACCTCACTCTACAAGGGCTACAGCCACTACCACAGCTTTCTTACGAGGAGTGGCTACCAAGGACATTATAGAGGCTGCTACTTGGACCTCCGTGCATACATTTGCCAAGAATTATAACTTACCTTTATACTCTAGATCCCGAGCAGGGTTTGCCACTGCTGTTTTGCAAGGGATCCTAACTACACCATAATTTCTTCTTCCTCCTCCCCTAGTTTAGCTATGGTATTCTACCCATTTGTAAGGACTGCAGATGCATCCTTGAAGGACATAGTACAGTTTTGTACCTACCATAAATGTAGATGTCGAACAGGATAGCATCTGCAGTCAGGATTACCCACCCTCCTTCCCCACTGTGGTACTCCTAGGGTATTTGCCCACCTAATAGCTAGCTGGGGGGGATCTCTTATGGTGTATTTGTTTGTATATATGTACATACATGATTATTTTGTGTGTTTGCCTTCTACTATTTGGAAACATTGGCATTTATCCAAAAATTTAGCTTTCCAAGAGGGCAACTGGCATCTGGGGCAAGAAACACTGAGGAAAATGGCGTCGGCTGATGCCTTTATACACGAAGAACTGCAGCTATGTCGTCGGGTGAAGTGCGACACCAGCCGAGGCCAGACCCAGACTTTGGAATCCGGCCGACCGAAGGGCTGCCTGACGACAGGACAACCCATTTGTAAGGACTGCAGATGCCATCCTGTTCGGACATCTACATTTATGGTAGGTACAAAACTGTACTTTATTTTCCTCCTATAACTGATATTACAAGAACATAACTTTTTTTTCCTCCTATAACTGATATTAAAGAACATGTCTGTTATTTTCCTCCTATAACTGATATGACAAGAACAGACTTCAGAGTTGTGCACTGTTATTTTTGCTTCACTGTATAGTTTTTCAGATCTCTGCTGAAGGTGTTCCCCCCCCCCCCTATTTCTCTGTGACTTAAGTTGGTATAACTGTTTTTACATCCTGTGTGTTATCTGACCATCTCAAGGATTACTTGCATAAAATTAGACCCTCTTAGTAAAAGTCTGCCTATCATTGCTGGAGCCTTCCTGTGTCCTGACAGAGTGCACTTCAAACTATCTGGAGATATACAGAGCTGAGTATATTTTTCTGGAACTTCAGAGTTGTGTACTGGTAATTGTTGTTTGACTAATTTTATATAATTGCTGGCCGACTTCAGAGTTGTACACTGTTATTTTTGCTTCACTGTATAGTTTTTCAGATCTCTGCTGAAGGTGTGGGTTTTCCTATACCCACCCTCCCTATTCCTGTGTTGTTTAAATTTGTAGGCTTTTGCAGTTGCCCGCCCCCACTGTAGATTTGATCTGGGACACTCCCCCCAGTCCCATCTCTTTACCTCATTCTACCTAATAGACTCCTTCTGCACTTGTTTTTAGTAATTTTTAATTTAATTGCATTTTTTAAACTGCTTGGTTTAACATTGATACATACTCAAGTGTGCTAGCTTGCACTGCATTTGAATTGTTTTTACTGCTGTTTTAGCTAATTTTCTGTATATATATATATATATATATATATATATATATATATATACCTTTCCTGTAATAGTGTAGTCGAGATTCAGATTTGCTGTATCCAGGACTGTATGTAAGCTTCTGAGCCCCCCAAGCTTTCTGTGTTGGAGGGAAGCCTTCTAGCTTATCAGTGGATGTGGTAAGCACTAGGTAACCTATCTACCACATAAGTAGTGGTTCTGGCCCAGAAATTGTAGTTATTGGCCGTCTGAGCAGTTTTTCCATATCTCAACTTTCTGATTTAAAAGCCCACATTTGCACTTGTTTCCCCCCTTTCCTGTAACTAGTTTAGTCCAGATACAAATTCTTAGATGTCCTTCAAGAATGCAACTGCAGTCATAACATGTGGGTTGTCCTGCCTCAGGCAGCCCTCGGTCGTCCGGATTCCAAAGTCTGGGTCCGACGTCGGCTGATGTCGCATTTCTCTCCGACGTCAGAGCGGCTGGAGTACATAAGCATCAGCCAACGCCATTTTCTTCAGTCTTTCTTGCCGCGCGGTGCCCGAAGCAGAAGCAGTTCGCAAGTGCCGGTCGGTTAGCTCCTGTATTCTACGATACCGAAGTCATCAAAAAAGCTAAGTACCCCGTTGGGGACCTTTTCTTGCCTCAGCCGATGTCAGAAATTACTGAAAAAGTTAACAATTGTCTTTCTTGTGGTAAACAAATACCTCATAAGGATTTCCACTCTTACTGTCTCCCTTGCCTGGGCCAAGACCGCGACGTCTCGGCCTGTGTAGCCTGTGCTCGCTTCAACAAGCGCATTCTCAGGCGCCGGGCGGAGTTCGCTGAAGATTATTTCGGCGATAATTTTGCTTACACCATGCAGTCGGATCTCCCGACATCGCAAACTCCCAAAAAGCGAAAAGACCGGGACCGACATCCTCGGCCCGCATCTTCCACCGACTCCACGCCAAAACCTAGTGCGAGTGCTCCGGTTCCCTCTGAGACGGTCTCTCCACCGCTCCGAACCGAAGACACCGCATTACCGGCGTTTAACTCGATTCCAGACATTACTCCGACGCCAGTTATAGATTTTCCTCCGGATACCGAAACCGAGGAAATGCCCGAGACCATTGCTGTAGACAAGGTCACTCCCGCACGTGGAGCTGCCAGGCCCCCTATGGCCATGTCTGTTAAGGCCTACACTAGGGCTAAGGCAGCCAGCAAAACAAAGCATATTACTTCTAAATCCTTACCTCAGCCGACTCCAGAGACGCAAATTATGTCCATGGCTGCTGATTTCATTTCCATGATTAGAGGTTCACAGGCCCATCCTGAGAGAGGATCCCAGCCTCCTCCTGATAAAAGGCCCCGGGTTGAAACCTCTGACCCTACTCCTTCAGATGAAGATTCTGAGGGCTCTGTCCACTCTGATAGCCAGGAAGAGCTCTTTCAGACCTATGAGGACTCGGATGCAGAAGATTCCATCCCCTCGGCCTCCCCTCCTGAGGATATTTCTTTTGGGGAAGTTCTGCACACCATGAGGGAACATTTCAAGTGGCAAGGTCAGGAATATTCTGATTCTAGGAAACGCCCTAGGACTTTCCTTAAGAAGCCTCAGCACAGGCCCTTAGCTATTCCTCCTGTACTTGATGTTCTGGATGATTTGTATTCTGACTCTAGTGCTACCCCTGATTCTCTTCCTCCTGCTCCAGCCAAGCCAGACAGGTATTACAGGGTCCCAGAAACTCATTCCCATTTATTCAGGGCCCATACTGCTGATTTGGAAACTATTTCACAGGGGCCTAAAGGAGTTTCAGCCTCTACCTCAAAAAATCCTTTGCCCTCCAACAGGGAAGCTAGGTCATTAGAGAGATGGGGCAAAAAGGTTTACACATCCACTACTTATCTATGAGAGCTTTAAATTGCCTTTTCATATGTTACAATATCAGGATTATCTGTTAGAAGATTTACAAAAAACATTAGCCACTCCTGATCCTTTAGACAGGAAGACTTTGCAGGAAGCTGTACATAACACTCAGCAAGTAAGCAATCACTTCCTGCATTGTGGATATGATGCACTGGAAGCTTCATGTAGGGCAGCTATGACAGGGGCAGTCATTCGTAGACATGCTTGGCTAAAAGATCAACCTCTACCAGATCATGTAAAAGCAAAACTTCTGGATGCACCTCTGGAAAAGAACAAGCTTTTTGGTGCAAATGCTAAGGATGTGTCAAAGACCATCGAAGAAAAAGCAAAATCAGTTCAGACTGTGAAAGATTTCCTCCAGGTTCAACCCCCCAGATTCAGTAGGAATTGGCCTTCAAAAACTGGTCCTTTCCTAATCCAGAAAAGTTTCAAAGGGGTAAGAACAGGCGTGGCCGAGGAAGAGGCCAATACAGAGGCCCTTACAGGGGCGACAGTGGCAGCCAGGAAACCAAAGAAGTGACGAGGGGTTTCACCTGCCCCACAACCACAATCTCAATGACTTTCCTCTACTACCGCCTACCAGGGAACAACTAGAAGCTCCCTCAAGGGAAATTATCTCTGTTTGCAGAAAACTGTCACAGACTGACAAAGGACAAATGGATTTTGGACATTATAGACCGAGGGTACAGGTTTCATTTTCATACCTTACCAAGAAAACAAGGCATGCCAAACCTACCACAAAATCAGAGGGCAGAGGCTATCAAGCAAATCACTCTGCTGACTCGGATGAAAGCAATAGAAAGAGTTCCACAACAAGAACAAGACCAGGGGTTTTACTCAAGACTGTTCCTTGTTCCAAGAAAAGAATCTCAATGGAGACCAATACTGGACTTGTCCGCATTAAACACCGTTCTCATAGTACCAAAGTTGAAAATGCTGACTCTACAGTAACTCCTTCCCATGCTGGGCAAGGGGTCGTGGCTGATTACTCTGACCTCAAGGAGGCATACCTGCATGTCCCTATCAGACACAGCTGCAGAAGATACCTCAGATTTCTTGCAGGGCCAGAGCATTATCAATTCTCAGCATTGCCATTTGGCTTATCTACTGCGCCCAGAGTATTCACAAAGTGCCTGGCTTCAGTAATTGCTCATTGCAGGCTCCAGGGTATACAAATTTACCCGTACCTGGACGACTGCCTCATACAAGCGGACGACAAATTGATGTTGACAAAAAACATGGATTATGTCATACGATTACTTCAAGCTCTGGGATACACAGTCAACTTCCAAAAGTCAAGACTGCAGCCATCCCAGCAAATAATCTTCTTAGGAGCCAAACTAGACACAGCCTCTCAGATGGCTTACCTGACAGAAGACAAGCAAGAGAAGTTAACTCATTACTTCAAAGGTTTAGCAAAACTCACCCAGATGACTGCAAGGAGATTCCTACAGGCCCTGGGTTACATGGCATCCTGCATTCTCCTGGTTCCATTAGCAAGACTACACATGAGAAAGCTTCAATGGTACCTAAAAAGCATTTGGTCTCAACACAGCAACAACTTGGAGACAATCATACCCCTCATTCCATGCCTACAAAAGGAATTCCTATGGTGGGCCTCGTGAGCCAGGCAAACACAGGTATGTCATTCAAAAGACCACAGATAACACAGACCATGACTACAGACGCCTCAGACCTTGGATGGGGGGCACACATGGAAGGCAGGTGTATACAAGGACAATGGTCTCCAAAGGAAACACATCTGCATATAAACCAAAAGGAAATGCTGGCAGTAATGCATGCCATCGAGGCCTTTCAACACAAACTCCAGCAAGGCCATTTACTGATACGGACAGACAACACCACTGTGATGTGGTACATAAACAAGCAAGGGGGCACCCACTCTTACCCCCTTTGCAGACTGACAATGCAACTTTGGGAGAAATCACTGAGCCTAAACATCCAGTTACAATCCCAGTTTGTTCCAGGAAAAGACGATGTGTTGGCGGACAGCCTAAGCAGGAATTTCACAGATCCACACGAGTGGAGGTTACATCCGAAGGCCTTCAGACAGCTCACTTCGACATGGGGCAAGCCAGAAGTGGACCTATTTGCCTCTCACCTCAACCATCTTCTACCAAAATTCTGCACAAGGACATACCATCCAAAAGCTTGGAAAATAGATGCCCTCTCATTCAACTGGAACTCCCTAGCAATCTATGCATTCCCACCTCTGCCACTGATGACCTCAGTATTACTAAAGATCAAAGCAGAGAAACCCAAGGGAATCATAATAGCTCGGACTGGCCAAGACAACACTGGTACCCACTACTATGGAGCATATGTCACACCAGGTGGTGGGCCCTTCCCAGTGGCCTCTACTTTTGACTCAACACAATTTCGAAACACTGCATCCAAATCTTCAGACACTGCAGCTAACAGCCTGGGAGATCCCATAAATAAATTCAGCTTATCTCTCTCCAAGGAAGTTCAGCGGATACTAACAGAGGCTCGAAGACCATCCACCAGAAAGGTTTACTTAGCAAAGTGGAAAAGATTCAGCAATTGGAATACCAGCAAGGGACATGATGCATCATTGTTGAACATCCCACTCATCTTGGAAAATTTGGCAGATATGTTAAAGAACGGCCTCTCATATTCTTCCATAAAAGATACATGCATCTGCTATTTCAGCTAGATACAACACTGATCCTCCTGTTTTTTCTCACCCTTTATTAAGGCAATTCCTCAGGGGAATCAAGAACATTAAGCCACCAAGAAAGGCCCCAGTGCCAGCCTGGGACCTCAATTTTGTCCTAGAAAAACTGACTCTACCTTTTTTGAGCCAGCAGCTTCAGTCGACTTGCAATTTCTCTCATGGAAGACAGCTTTCCTGTTGGCAATTACCTCAGCAAGAAGGGTTTCGAAGCTACAGGCCCTAATGGCAATACCACCCTTTATTATTTTTCACAGAGACAGGGTTTCATTAAGGACCAACCCTACTTTTATGCCAAAGGTGGTATCTAGGGTTTCTTTAAATCAAGCCATTCATCTGCCTGCTTTCTTCCCCAATCCTGAGAATAAGGGGGAAAGACTGTTGCATACCTTGGACATTCACAGACAACTTTGATACTACCTGGACAGAACCAAGGCCAGTAGGAAGTCTGAACAACTTTTTGTAGCTTACGCCCATGCAGTCCAAGGAAAAGCAATCTCAAAACAGACTATTTCTAAATGGATTGGACATTGCATCAGATTCTGTTATTCCTTTCATGGAAAGACTGTTCCAGCCAATGTCAGACCACATTCCACTAGAGCTACAGCCACCTCTACAGCATTCTTAAGAGGGGTGCCTACCAAGGACATTCTAGAAGCTGCTACATGGAGCTCCGTGCATACATTCTCCAAACACTACAATCTCCCTCTATACTCCAGATCCAGAGCAGGCTTTGCTTCGGCAGTCCAGCAGGGTTTGATTGCCACACCATCTTTTTCCTAGAGCATTCCTCCTCCCCCAGCAAAGCTATGGTATTCTACCCACATGTTATGACTGCAGTTGCATCCTTGAAGGACATAGTACAGTTTTGTACCTACCATAAATGTAGATGTCCGATAGACATGCAACTGCAGTCGGATTTTCCCTCCCTCCATACCCCTCTATGCCTAGGGTCCATTCCTATCCCTGTTTCTCTTAGCTGGGGATATCTGTTATGGTGTATTTGTTTTATTGCTCATTTATTTGTTTGGAATCCTGTTTTTGTCTTCCAATTTGATTACAGCCTTCCTTGGAGGCACCTGGCATCTGGGGCAAGAAACACTGAAGTAGCTGGCGCCGGCTGTTGCTTATGTACTCCACCCGCTCTGACGTCGGAGAGAAATGCGACATCAGCCGACGTCGGACCCAGACTTTGGAATCCGGCCGACCGAGGGCTGCCTGAGGCAGGACAACCCACATGTTATGACTGCAGTTGCATGTCTATCGGACATCTACATTTATGGTAGGTACAAAACTGTACTTTTTAGCACTTGAATTTGCTTATTCGTGATCAGCACTTGTTCAGAACTTGTAAGCACTAAATAACCTACTAATTACTACAGCACTCAACCTTCCTCATTACCTAGAGGAAAACAGTTTTGGTACTTACTTTCCCCACTTGCTTAGAGAAAAACAGCTCTTGTACTCTCTTTCCTCACTTATCTAGAGGAAAATAGTTTTTTATTCAGGCATGTCCAAGGGTCAGCTCCCAGTGTTCTTTCCTGTCTATCTGATGAATCTGGGCATCTTGGAGCAATGTAGAAATTGCCTCATGTACACAGACAACCCTCTCCTCCTACCACCCAACACTACAACCTGTGAGAGATGCACTTATCTAGCCAAACTGGAGGTAAAGCTCTCTCTAATCAAGACTGAACTTGACAGTCAAGAGGAGAAGGTAAACACTTGCACCACACCACACTCATCACATAGTCTCACTAAATCTTTTTTTGTGTCTTTCAGCTTTTCCTGCTTAGGGGTCACCACAGCGGAACTCCGGTCCGCTAATGATCGGTAGTAGATTTTTACGTGCCGAGTTGCCAGCTCTGATGCACAGCCTTCAACGAAGGTACGCCCATTCACGCATGTCTCCACACAGAAGATGCTCTAGCTGAGAATCGAACGGGACAGCATCTTACTGTGAGGTGACAATGCTACCGTAGCACTACACCACCAAAATCCACACATAGAAACACAAAAACATTCACGGAGGCTCTCAATAATGATCTGCTCAAACAACAGAGACCTCCAAAGCAGAAATGCAAGCAACCTCCACCCCCCAACACAACCCAAATGATACATAGCCCACAGACTCAGTGTGCCACTCAACCACAGCCAGTAAGGCAAAACAACGTACCCAACACACTAGTCATAGGTGACTCTATAGTCAGGCAAACTGATGTCCCACTTACCAGGCTAAACAAGGAGAAGGTTACTGTCAGCTGCCTGTCTGATGCCAGGATCTGCCACATAACTCACGCACTCGGGTCACTCCACAACAAGTACAAATATGACTCTGTCATTGTCCACGTTGGTGTGAACGGCCTGAGACTTGCCTCCCTGGACTACATGAAAAGAGACATGGAAGAGCTCTCCGATCTTGTAGCCCAGGCAGGTATGACCCTAGCCCTGAGTAGCATTCTGCCATCACCCAGAATGATGCCGCAGTACAAGGACAAAAAGATTGACTTCAACAATTGACTAAGCTTCTGGTGCCATTCTAAAGGGATCCAGTATCTGTCTGCCTGGGATGACATGGTCGACAGACCACGATGCTTTGCCAGAGAAGGCCTGCACATGTCACCCCTGGGATTCTGAATACTGGCTAAGGATCTTGCCGCCCCTATAGTGCCTTTTTTAGGCAAGGTTCAAATGACAAATTCACCATCATAACAGGAACAGGCAAGCAAAAACTGAGGGTGATGCTACTCAATGCTAGAAGTCTAAATCTCAAATTGCACTCACTCGAGGCATTCATTAAAATGGAGAACATTGATATCTGTGCAGTTACTGAGACCTGGTTCAAGGCTCCAGCGAGCACCCCTGCACTACCAGGCTATAACTCATACCACACTTTTTGGCCATGTAACCTGGACAGGAACACCAAAGGCAGAGGTGTGTCCATGTTCATTAAGGATATCCACACCAACAGTCTAGTTGCTCAGCATAATGCAGCCGAGGTTATCCAAGTGCAACTAACTCTGGGCAAAACTGCAATCCAAATTGTAGCTTGCTATAGATCACCCACCATGCCCTAGGATTCCCACTCCTCTTTTCTTGATGTACTGGAAAATATTAGGGTTCAACCAAACACCCTAATAATGGGCGATATCAACTACCCCACCATTAACTGGGAAAACTGTACCAACTCTTTCGCTCAACGCTTTCTGGAATTCATAAACTCCAATGCCCTGGATCAACTTATCCACACCCCCACCAAGGGCAACAATATCTTAGATCTAGTCATTACCAACATGAGTCAGCTCCTCATTGGTCCGATCCGACCATAAGCTAATTACTCTAGATATCCACATCCTGCCCCCATTAAGGAAACCATGGTAAAAAATTTCTCCAAAGCTTCTTAAGACAGAAGTGGTGAACTTCATGACACCCATGCAACTGGACAATACAGTTATGACTTCTGAATCCCACACAATTGCACTTTATAAGCACTTACATGATTGCATGGATCGTGCTATCCCAAACAGAACCAAAAAACTATCCTCCAAAAATGGAAGCCAATCTGGTGGTTCTCTGCCATAAGTAAACTGTATAACAGAAGGAAGAAACTGTTGCAAAAGAGAGTAAAATCCCATGAGTGGAGGAGCTCCCTGGTCAGCCTCAGTAAGAAGCTGCAATCCCTGATAAAATCTTCCAAAGCTAGTTACGAAAACAAAATCGCCACTGATTCTAAAGACAACCACAAAGCATTCTATAGCTATGTCAAGAATCTCAATGGCAACACTCAGATCTGCTCTAAGTTACAGCACAATGGCACTAAATACACAGACTCAACTGACATTGCCAACATCCTGGCAGATAGGTTCAGTGCTAACTTTACCCCCATCTCACCCCCTAAAGAGCCCATCTCTATAGCGGAAGAATGCAAAGTTGCTGTAATCACGGCTGCACAGGTAAAAAACACACTCTCCAAAGCCAAGAACACAGCATCCATGGGACCAGACAACATCCCAGGCTGCATTCTCCATGAACTACAGAACGAACTGGCACCCCACCTAAGTACCTTGTTCAATCATAGCCGCACCTCAGGCTTTGTGCCTGCTGAATGGCTCCGAGATGGTTATCCCACTCCACAAGGGGGGAGCCACCATGGACCCCGGGAACTACCACCCCATTACCCTGATGAGCCTGGTCTGCAAGGCCATGGAACGTATATTCATGGAACTTATAAACAAAGGCACTGGTAATCTCCAAACTCTGGACCCCACCCAGTTCGGGTTTGCAAAAGGTAGATCATGTCTCCTAAACCTGATAGACTTCTTTGAAGCAGTCACCAAAGCAGTAGACAAGGGTAAGGTGGTTCACACAGCCTATCTAGATCTTGCCAAGGCTTTCAACACCACCCCCCACTCTGGAATTATAGATAAACTCACTAAACTAGGTATAAATCCCTCTGTCACAAGATGGGTTGCCAACTGGCTCACTGACAGAACCCACACTGTGAAAGTAGCAGACTCCAAATCTGACTTCAGATCAGTGACAAGTGGAGTACCACAGAGTTCAGTCCTAGATCCTCTCCTGTTTGGTATCTACTTTTCTGAAGTACAGGCTAACACAGAAGGTCTTTGGCTAACGAAGTTCGCAGATGACTGCAAACTAGGAGCCATAATTGAAACTTCTAATGATGTGGACATCCTACAAAAGGGCCTCACTGAGACAGATGCCTGGTGTCAAAGCCATGGCCTCAAGCTCAATGCCAAAAAGTGCATTGTCATCCCCTTTGGTAAAAACTTTGTACCCATGAACTACAACATAGGTGGTAGTACACTTAACACCAAAAGTGTGATGAGACCTTGGGACACAGGTGGACAGTAGTCTCTCCTATGATAATCATATCGCCACAGTAGTCAGGAAATCTTTCTACATGGCACACCTCATCACAAGAGGTTTCTCGTCCAGAAAAAAGGTCATTGTTCCCCTCTACTCATCACTCATTAGACCCATTATAGAGTAAAACTCCCCTTTTGGTATGTACCTCACAAGACATCTACAACAACTGGAAAGTCCGCAGAAATACCTCACAAAGAGGATTACTGGCCTCAAACAGATGCCCTACGTAGACTGTCTAAAAAAACTCCAGCTTTTCTCCGTCACATATCGCCTACTCAGAGGTGATCTGTGCCTAACATACAAAGCTATGTCAAACCCAGAGCTGTTGGACATGCTCCACTTAAAGAAATCCCAATCCCTCCAAGCTACACGCTCTAGGGACCTAAACCTTGTCACAACAATAAACAGTACATGCCGGAGGGATAGATTCCTGTCCCAGAGACTTCCCATACTCAAGAATAAACTACCTATCTATAGCAAACAAAGCTCCTCATTAGCACTCTTCAAGAAAAATCTTGATGATTGGATGGGAAATAGGAAATTCACCCCGGGGATCACCTCTGTGGCTCGCTTGACAGTGGCACAGGAAAATAATTTTCTTGGGTGGCAAAAGCCAGGGTACCTTTTTGGCTGGGCTTGTATAGGCCCCAGGGCCGATAGCCTAGTACCTATCTATGAAACTATTAATCTGTTGTTTTCCTCCTGTAACTGATATGACAAGAACATACCTGTTATTTTCCTCCTATAACTGGTATGACAAGAACATACCTGTTATTTTCCTCCTATAACTGATATGACAAGAGCATACCTGTTATTTTCCTCCTATAACAAACCACAGATGATTGGCTCTAATGTTAGAATTTAATGCATCGGTGTGACATTGATATAGGTTGCATGTGGCATGATACAGTTGTCCGCTAGTGCTGCTGCATGAGTAGTGCTGTACGATTAAGGAAGGTAAGGATACCTGTATGTTACGGGTAACTGTTGAAATACTACTTTCTTGACGTGATTTACTATTAACATGATTACCTCTCAGCTGTTCAGATTTTTGTAGAATGACTGCATTTTATAGTTTTGTCTGTTCCTCATAGTTTGTGGTTTTCTGGCATGTCCTTGAGGACTGCAGTCACTAAATGATGACAGACGAGTTTCAAACTTCATATCCTTCAGAAAAATGTATGCATATGCAAAACCTGATATTCTACCAATTTTCTGAGTTTATAAGAACAAAAGTTAAAATCAGTCCTTATTTTGGGGTCTTGGTGCCACCATTGTTTGTGGCTGTGTCCAGAGCTCTTTCATTAAGAGATTGATAGGCATGCCCATTGTATGTTTGCAGGTAAGGGTAGTGGTCTTATTTCGGATAATGGGTACTTGCGTTTTATCGCAACCACACACTGTCAGCATTCACGGCGACATTCCCTTCTCAATTAAATAATGCGTTGCTTAAAATGGTGTGAATGCTGACAGTGCATGGTTGTCACAATACGCTTATTTGAACATCGCTTTCATAAATTTATAAAATAGTAATGTTTTAAATTTTGTTCAACTTTTTTAACATAATGAACTCCATCAGAAAATAGCACCTGTTTTTAATAATCCTACCCCTGCTTTGTTCAACTTTTTTTAAGCTAAGGAACTCCATAAGATAAGGGCAAGTGATGTTAATAATCCTACCCTTTCCACCTGTGTACACTTTCAAGCATGCCAATCACAAAAAGAAAACACAAGCAAAGCCAAATACAGTGCAAACTTTAAAATATAAAGTCTTTTAAATTACTGTAATGTTGTGCAACCACACTGTATTACACATTCTCACTAGAAATCTGTTTTGCATCAGTTAAGGCAGACCATTTCTAATTGGAATATTATGTATAGAAAAGAAGGTTACAGCAGTTTTAATTTAAATTTATTTTTTAAATTTTTGTCAGAATTTGCAGCGGTCTCGGCAACGTTCCATTATCATTAAACTTACTTCCTGCCATAACCGCCACGAATTCTGACAAACTGTGATTGCGCTAATACTCAATTACCGGATAATGATAGCAGTTTTTAACATCGTATACCTTCTTACTACCTTTTCTTTGGCTTGTTGACATGGAACACGGAGCGCCAACTAAAACATTCTTTTCTTCTAATGATAGGTGTTGCCTGGTATTCTAAACATTTGACAGCAGTTTTTTTAGTATTACTCCTTAGGTTGCATTATTTTATTGTTATAGTTTTCTGGATAATGTTGGTAAGTGCTGGTCATTGAATAGTGCAGCTTTGATTAAACATTATTTGTTTATGGTGTTTTTTTCCCTTTTTTTCAGCCTATTGATGGTGTGGCTTTGTGAATTTCTAAGTAAGAAGTAATTGGATTATGATGTCTGTGTTTTCTTGATGGGAGGGGTGGGTGGGGGAATCAGCTGAAGCTGTGAGGCTCTGCACTGTTATGAAATGGTGAGCAGATTTGGAGCACAAAACCAGAAGTATTTTTACCATTCTGCTTCCAGTGAGGGTAATTGTTTAAATGAAGGCTATAGAATCTTATCAGCATAATATTTTGTGCTTCACCATGTTCATTCTCCCTGGTCTGTCTCTCTTGCTTTCCTCCATTTATACCCTCACCAGCTTCCCTTCAGATCCCATGTTGCTTATTTCTGGACAACAGGACTCTTCTCTGACTTCTCCGACAGAATAACCTTATGCCAAGTAAGTCTTACAACCATGGCAGCAGCAGTTTGGGAAACTTGTCAGTCAGAATCAGAAATCTGAGGAAGCGATGCTCAGTGACATCAGGACATGTGACACGTCACCTAGTCTTTTTAGTGTCCACTACAAATGATGCAGACAGTAACTAATGCTAATTAATCCTACAGCCTCCATCCCTTCATGATAAGAGGTCACATTGGCCACATCATCTTGCCCCCGGTCAACCCTTCCAGTATCATAAAGCCATTTTCAAACCTTGGGTGCTAGAAGTGCAGACAGATCCTTTGTCTCTGCATCATCAGTCTGATAATTAGTTAAAATGTTGTCATAGATGTTTTGTTGTTCTGTGGCATTCAACTTGTATTACAGATTATGTATTGTAAACATTGTTCATTATTTTAGCACTGAATGATGATTACTTTTCTTGGTAGGATTGTTTGAATTTACAGCGTTGTTGTATTCATTAAGTAGATCACTTGTCATTGTATTGTTAGCGGGCTCTGTCCTTTCGCATTCTTTATTTTAACTGGAAGTAGATATGCGTTTCTGCTGAGGATAACCGCAGTAGTTTCTTCTTTTAATTTTAACCTCAGATCATATATAATAGCTGAAGTTCCTTATAGTTAGACTCACTCTAAGGCTACTTTTTATATTGTTGACGTTTACATTTCGATATTTTTTGCACTTGTATGTCTGTTTCGTTAGTATCACTTGACGGCTGTTTTGCAGAAGCAGCTGTCGCTGAGTAAACTGCTTATTCCTAAGATGGTAACACAGCTGTCGCTGAGTAAACTGCTTATTCCTAAGATGGTAACATAGCTGTCGCTGAGTAAACTGCTTATTCCTAAGATGGTATGAGCCTTTTTCCTCAGTTGATGTGATGATGTTTAACAGCATATTTAATTATATGACATTAATAGTTTGATACCCCTTGCTCAACAGCAAGCCTAAGGCACCCAGGAACTTGCCCAGAAGGATAGGTATGAGCAATGTTTGAATGGGTCCATTAATCCCCTCATACATGTCGCGGTGGGGGTATAGTGATCTGTCTGTGTATAGCTAGTAGTTGGTGGAGAATTGATAGGAAGTATTAAAAGATGTCCCCTTTACTGCTGTCCTCTTAAATTGGGGAGGATGTCACTTGTGTGCACGTCTGGCTCCTGTTGGATGCTACAGTGGGTTCTGATGGTGCATGGTTTTAACAGATGGCATAGTAAGATGATGTGTAGTATGCAGGTGTGCAGATGCATATATTGCATGTCTGTTCCCAGCATACCACACTGTTAAGGTTTAAAAAAAAAAAAAATAACCTCAGAGCAATGTATGATGTCTGCTGATCTTATTTCCTCTGTGAATCAGAGTTACAGTGTGAGATGACAGCTGCAAGTCCACAGGTGAAGATATACACTCAGCATTCAAGTGTGCCACATGTTACTAAAATGTTATCTTTACTTACAGCTCTGGTCGTGATAAAATCTGCACAGTGTGGGAACTTAAAACCAGAACTGTCAAGAGAACAGTACCAGTGTATGAGGTAAGCATTACTTTCATTAGACAGAAAGTGTTATGAAACGGGTAAAATTTGGAAAAACGTATGTCCACTACCACCATCTGCTGTAAGATCACATCTTTGTGTAGATGTCTTCCCATTTCACTGTTGAAGTATTCATTATATTAGGGATCCCCTGCCAAGGGTGGCCTGATGTCTGGCCAGTATGCCAAAGCCTTTAGTTTGCTTTTAGGTACCAGAGAAATAAAAATAAATATAGCCAGCTAGACACAGCAGGAATACTGAAGACACGTAAATAAAAATGTGTAAGACAAAGTGCTTTCACACTGTAACAGTGCGTTCTCAGACCTACAGTAAAACTTAGAAATCCAACTTGTATAGCTCATCAGTTCCTGTTTCAGGGGTCTAGATTTCAGTTTAGCCCTTAAAGGAACATTGTCCAGTCCTGGTTTCCTGCATGTTTGCAGCCTAAATATCCAGTCTGTCTCAAGATTCTCAGTCCGTAACCTTATATCACCACCTCTCTTACTCTCATTACACAATTTTAAAATGAGAAAACAAAAGGTGTGATCACTACTAGTAACCATCACATGTTTAAACAGAGCACTCTTGGCATTACCTTTCCTAATATCATTAATGTGCTCTTTGATCCATTCCTTTAGTGGCCTATTTGTCTTACCTACATAAAAGCAGGTACAAGACCTGCATAGGGCTAAGTAGACCAAATGCATGGAACAGCAATCGGCATAAAAATCAAACGTTTATTCAAATCTAGTCACACGATGAACAAAGGACTTTATAGTTAGAAATATACCTGCACATAGTACAAGACCTACACATGACAGTGCATGATCTGTCAGACCCAGGTCTAATCACATCATAGGAATCGTAACAGAGCCACCTCTGTAGTAATAAGCCATTTCTGTTGCTAAAACGAGCAAGAAACACTGCCAAGCAAAGTCTCACATTTCTAATCAGCCATCAGAATGGCTCAATTTCTTTTTATAACATCACAGACTAGATGGACATTGTTTGACTATGTCAGATTCATTCTTATCACATTCTGTGGAACTTTTCTAGATAGATGCACATAACTACCAGAAAAAATTGGTTTAGTTGCGTCGCCCCTGTGGGCAAGAACCTCATCAGTAGCAGATCTGATCTTGGCTGCATGGTAACCTCTGCTCAGGAAGTTATTCTTCAACTCATTAAACAGTTTGAGCATGTCAGAGTCCTGTCACAACATCTGGCAGCCCTATAAAACTTGTTCTACAATTCATTCTTATGTATATATCTCTGATGGTCTCATTGGTCAGATCTGACCATAAGCTTATCACCCTTGACATCCACATACCACCCCCACCCCCCCAATAATGAAACCTCCGTAAAAAACTTCTCCAAAGCCAATTTCATGCTACTCAAGTCAGAAGTGACAAACTTCATGACACCCATGCAGACGGGAGCTGAAAGTTCGACTGCTGAATTCTACACTAAATCACTGTACAAGCACATCCACTCGTGCATGAATCGTGCCATCCCAAATAGAACCAAGACGCTCTCCTCCAAAAAAAATGAAGCCAATCTGGTGGTCTCCTGCCATAAACAAACTATACAACAGAAGGAAGAAACTGTTGCAGAAAAGAGGAAAATCCCAGGTTGCAAAAAACTTCCTTACCAGCCTCAGCAAGAAGCTGAGATCCCTCATAAAATCCTCCAAAGCTAGTTATGAAAATAAAATTGCCAAAGATTCCAAAGACAGTCACAAGGCATTCTATAGTTATGTCAAGAATCTAAATGGCAATGCTCAAATCTGCTCTGAGCTACAACAGAATGGCATTAAATATACTGATCCCAAGGATATTGCCAATGTCCTGGCAGATCGATTTAGTGCCAACTTCACCCCCCTCTCACCCCCTAAAGGGCCCATCTCAATACCAAAAGATTGCCATATTCTGGTAATCACGGCCACACAGGTAGAAACCACACTCTCCAAAGCTAAGAATACAGCATCCATGGGATCAGATGACATCCTGAGCTGTGTACTACATGAACTACAATATGAACTGGCACCTCACCTAAGTGTCATGTTTAATCATAGCCTCACCTCTGGCTTCATGCCCACTGAGTGGCACACAGCTACAGTTATCCCACTCCACAAGGGAGGATCCAACTTGGATCCCGGAACTACCGTCCCATCAGTCTGACTAGCCTGATCTGCAAGGGCATGGAACGCATTATCATGGAACTTATAAATAAAGACATTGGCAACCTTCGAACACTGGACCCACCCAGTTTGGGTTAGTGAAGGGCCAATCTTGTCTCCTGAACCTGATTGACTTCTTTGAATCAGTCTCCAGAGCTGTGGATGAGGGTAATCCTATTTGGACCCCACCAAGGCCTTCAACACCATCCCCTACTCTGGAATCATAGATAAACTTACTAAGGTGGGCATAATTCCCTACGTCACTCGATGGGTTGCCAACTGGCTTACTGACATAACCCAGACTGTGAAAGTAGCCGACTCCAAATCCAGCTCCAGACAAGTGGAGTACCTCAGGGTTCAGTCCTGGGACTGCTCTTGTTTGGCATCTACTTCCCTGAAGTACAGGCCAACACTAAGGGACTGTGGCTAACAAAGTTCGCAGATGACTGCAAACTGGGAGCCATTATTGAATCCCCAAATGATATGGATATTCTACAAAAGGGCCTTACCAAAACAGATGCTTGGTGCCAGAGCCATGGGCTTAAGCTTCATGCCAAGAATTGTATAGTTATCCCCTTTGGGAAAAACCATGTACCCATGAATTACCACATAGGTGACAGTACACTATGTACTGAAAGTGTGATGAGAGACTTAGGGACACAGGTGGACAGTGGTCTCACCTTCGATAACCGTATCGCCACAACAGTTAGGAAATCCTTCTGTGTGGCACACCTCATCACTAAGAGCTTTTCATCCAGAAAAAAGGAGGTCATTGTCCCACTGTACTCATTCCTCATTAGACCCATTATAAGAGTTCAGTGCCCTGTTTGGTATGTACCTCACAAGACATCTGCAACAGCTGGAAAGGATGCAGAAATACCTCACTAAAAGATTTACAGGCCTAAAGCAGATGCCCTATGCTGACCATATAAAAAACTCTAGCTATACTTTGTGGCATATCATCTACTCAGAGGTGATCTCTGCTTAACATACAAGGCCATGTCATACCCTGAGCTGTTGGACATGCTCCACTTAAAGAAATCTCAGTCCCTCAGAGCCACACGCTCCAGGGATCTAGACTTTTTCATCACAATGAACAAAACATGCTGGAGGGATATGTTCCTGACCCCCACAGACTCCACATACTCTGTATAGACTGCCCATACATGTAAAGCAGAGCACCTCCTTGGCTCTCTTCAAAAGGAACCTTGACGATTGGATGGGAGATAGGAAATTCACCCCGGGGATCACGTCAATTGCCCTGCTAGACAGGGGTCCAGGAAAGTAAATATTGTGGGAAGAAATTTCCATGGAATTGTTATGGCTAGGCTTGTATAGGCCCTAGGGCCGATAGCTTAGTACCAACCTATGAACCTTTGCATACTAGCTTTATGTAAAACTATTCTTTAGTGGGCTTCTTATATAGGCTCATGAAAAGAATACCATCACTATTTGTGATACAAGCATCCAAAAATTCAATCTTTTCCAATGACTGGTTCATGGTAAACCTCAAAAAACTTGTTGTGCTGTGCAGTAAGTGACAAAATCGGATAACATATCACCAAATCATAAAAATGTCATCCAAAAAGCACACACAAAATAAAACACCGCTCCTGAAAAGATTATTTTCACATAATACATAATTAAGTTCCCACCTTGCCATAACAATGTTTGGCATAGCTTTTGACAGTACTGATGCCCATAGCTACGCCTGTCTGTTGCAGAAAAAGATCACTACCAAATAAAAACACATTGTTGGACAAAATCAACTTCATAAGTGAACAAATGAGATAGAGCTTCCCATGATCATAGTTAGACTGCCTTTTTCAAAAACATGGCAGATTTAACCAAAGTGGACAGACAAACTGATCTTGAAGAGTGTAGGCCACATGGCATCAATTCTTCTAATGGTTCATTTAACCATATTGCACATGAGAAAGTTCCTGTGGTTCCTAAGGAACACCTGCACCACTTGTCAGAACCCTTAAAAAAATTTTGTCACAACATTACTTTGTATAAAAAAGGGGAGTTAGGCTGGTGGATGAACCAGTGTCAGAGAAACAAGGGAAAGAGATGCCTTTAAAACAACTACCTCACAACTAGGCCCTAACCATTTAAACAACCACCTCACAACTAGGCCCTAACCATTTAAACAACCACCTCACAACTAGGCCTTAACCATTTAAACAACCACCTCACAACTAGGCCCTAACCATTTATTCATTAGCTAGGACCTGGTGAAGCCCATACCTTGGACTAGCTCTCGGGAAAACAAATTGCACATAAACATAAAATAAATATTAGCAGTCATTTATGTTCCGAGAGAGTTTGACTGTCTTGGTACCAGGAACACTGACCATGACTACAGACAGCACTACACTGAAGTGATAAGTAAACAAATGGGAAGTACTCTTATCACCTGTTCAGGTTAGCCATGCAGGTGTGAATAGATCATATAATGCAGATCGCTCCTGACAACGTTATACTCTCCCTCGTAGGCGAACTGCATGGTTGACTCGTTGAGCAGGACATCAGCAGACACACACAAGTGGATGCTGCACAGAGACCCATCCCTTGGCCCTAACAAAATCCATCCATCCACAACCCCTTTTCCCCACCTTTTACATATGGCGTCAGGATGTCATATGAATATGGTAGTCATCTAAAGCCATTCTTCATACCTCTGGGTGTCTAGCCCTGCCACTGTCGTTCTTCCGTACCATACACGCACACACACACCCGCGCAAACATTCAGTTACACCATTCAGCCTACTGCATTTGTCTTCATATATATTCCACCAATGTCTCACTTATTTCAAACACACCTGAGTGCACTTGATCTATTTTTTCCTTTAAATTACGGAAACTGTCTCCTGTACAAAAGATGAACAACTGCAGGGCTCTTCCCACCAGAGTTTATTCTTCTCTTTTTCTTTATGCTTTTTTCTTACTTTTTCCAGATTTCATAGTTACTGACATCCAGGCAGTGTAGTGACTAGCCAGTAACTGAATTTTGCCCAAAATGATGGTTTTGTTGGCCATTTTCCAAAGTCTTTGCTTTCACACTGGTGGTGCTGTAATCAATCTATTGATCAGTGTCCAGCCATTTTGCAAATCACTGTCTTTTCTAGGTTTGAGAATGAATAACAGCTGTGTCGCTTGCACTACCTGACACCTCATAAGGTTTCAGAGCATAGTTTCACTCATCAAATGACTTCCCATTATCTGCAGCAGGTGGTTGGATCTTTTATATGCAGAAGTATGATTATGTTTTGCACCATGCACAGTAAAAAAACTGTTGTAAAAGTAGTCATTGAGCTTTTTGAAAATTTTAACTAAGTTTGCAAGTCTAAGCTGGACTTGTGGCTCAGATTTTGTAATTTTTTTTTTCCTAGAGCGTGGAAGCTGTGGTCATTTTGCCAGAAGAAGATTATGGATTTGTAAGCCTAAACAACAAAGAACTTAATTTCGTCACTGCTGGTAGCAAAGGTAGGTGCACTTGTTTAGAACAGGTATTTAAAGTTTACATATAAAGTTTTGCATACATCTTTAGGTGAAGAACTGGTTTTGAATGAATTGTGACATTGGTGCAGATTGAAATTGTTTGAATTAATTTTTTATTTTCATGCAGTGATTATTCCTTCCTTCATTTTTTTTTATTGAGCATTTGTACACTTAATCCAAAGCAAGGTTTCAGGGGACACTCTTGCAGGAGTTTAAACCGACTCTGTCACTCTGCACACCCGTGGGCAGAGTGGGTGGTTCCCAATTCACCCAAGGCACATTTCTGGGATATGGTAGAAAACTGGAGTACCTACTGAAAACCCACATGGATGCAGGTAGGGTCTGCATACTTTGTACAGATTGCACCCTAGCCAGGAAATGAACTGGAGCACCAGAAACAATGAGGCAACAGTGTTAACCACTTCTTTTTAAACATTTTACATTAATTGTGAGTCAAGGATTTAAAAAAATAAATGCTTGGCAACAAGTGATAAACAGCTAAACAAGGCAAGACCAGACTCTGCTAAGCTTACGGTACATTTCATAGTATCCCATCTTGGGCTTGGAACATTCAAGTCCATTTTTTTTCGGGCACTCAGTCTCTGTAAACTTGCTGAACCAGATCCTGACATTTCAAATAGTTGCCCGTATTTCCTTTTTTTATTTTAGTAAGAAGTTTTAACTTGCATAATGGTTCAACATCACTTTACTTTTTAGATTTGACTGAAAAGAGCATGTAACCATGGGGTTTAAAATAATAGTGAATTTGTACTCGTATCTCTGGGGGTATCACCAAGCCACCATGTTCTGTGAGAGTATTTTGTTGTTGTTGTTAGTGAATAAATGTTATCTAGCAGTTAGAATTCTTGACTTTCATCCAAGTGGCCCAGGTTTAACTCCCAGTGCAGGAATAGGCCACTCTTCAAGGTTGGACATTTGCTTAATGGTTGAAGTGTTTACCTCACATGCACAAGTTACAGAGTTTAATTCTTACCTTTGGTTATTGTCTAAGGTTGGGATTTGGTATAATGGTTAGGTGTTTACTTCACAAACAAAAAGGTACAGGGTTTGATTTTCACCAAGGAAAAATTGACTAGGCTTTAAATGGTTCACAAGGGTAGCTAGTGTAGTGCTTGCCTGTAAACCCAATAGAGGTGATCTGGCTCACAGGTCACCTCTCTATGGTACAGTACACCCCTTCTGCCTTTTTAGAATGTTTCAGTTATTATTTGCAATTTTAATAAAGCTTATTATGTTTCAAAAATTTGAAAGTATATTGATCAAAGTTTTCATTGTACTGAAGTATCCTAGTCTTCTGTCCATCTGGTAGAAAGGATGTATTTGTGGAGTTTCTTATGAGCTCAGTGGAGGAATTACCAGAATATGTTGGTGCTAAAGAAGTCCTGGAATATGGGTCTAATTTATATTTCATTCCTTTGAATTCAACTTTCTCTTGTTTTAAAGTTACAGCTCAAGA
Organism: Protopterus annectens; assembly: GCF_019279795.1. NCBI lineage: Eukaryota > Metazoa > Chordata > Ceratodontiformes > Protopteridae > Protopterus > Protopterus annectens. The sequence goes on from NC_056746.1 coordinate 97,538,199, forward strand.
TTGAAAGCTGTCATCTGGGATGGAAGTAAAATTTTAAGCATGAAACCCGCTTGTAGTTGGATAGTCACTTAAGAGAGTTTTTTTTAGTATGTCCTGGTTCTTCTTTAACCCGTGGATTAGATACCATATTCTCTGCTTCCTTGACCATTGATATTTCTTGGATAATTGATGTATTAGCTGTTCTAGAGTCCTTAGTCGCTGCATGTAATGAGGGTCTCTGCAAGGCTGATATGGATTTCAGCAGTTTGCATGCACCGTTTTTGTTCCATAGTAATTCCTTACAGCTTCTTATGTACTTGTGGGGAATGGAAAATATCCATTGTTGGAAGAAACATCCAGTTTCAGCTGATACTTTTTTAAAAACATAGCTGGGAAATGACAAAACAAACCTTGTTTTGATTAGAGCTGTTGCAACATTAAGGCATGCAACTGCTCCGTGTATGGCTCATTTTGTAGAATTCTGACTAGATAATTGAAATTGAACATTGCTGCTAGAATTTTGGGAAGAGTTTGCCCTGTTTTCCTGTTGGGAAGTTTGAAACAGTCCACTAAAAATCTATTGTCCCATCTGTGATTGTTTTAATAAAAAGCTATTTAAAAGTGAAAAGTCATGTCTAGTCCAAATTCATGCTTCCAGAAAACGCTGAGGTCATGGGAACTGTGCAGTCTGTAAGTACAGATCTCTTTATTTTGATTGCTGCCCCACTTAGTGCCTTCTTGGATATGATTCCATCAGAACATACGTATATATTTTTTTAAAATCTTGGAATAGTTTATTTTCCTAGTACTCTCAAATAAGTGGCAATTTATCATTTTTTAAGGAAAACTCCTACCTTTTTGTAATAGGTGGTTGCTGATTAAAACTGTTACGGCTTTGCAGTGTGTTATAAAGCAGTCCACACAGACTTTGATAAGACTACAGTACTGCTGGGGCTTCAGTGAATGTGACAGTGTCTTGGTAATGAAAGACTGTGGAACATAATGTGCTGGGCTTAAAATCAACATTTGCTGCTGTCATTTCTGGTGTGGTGCTCTGAGTGGTTACTTCTCTCCTTAGTCACTCCCCATAGAAGAAAAACATAAATAAATCAGTTTGAATAGCAAAACCTTGACTTGTCCTCCAGACTGAGCACAAGAAAGCCACTATACCTTTCTTGAAAGAAGAATGCAAGGGGCTGTAAAAGAGGGTTATTGTGTGGTGATAGACATTCTGGTGCTCTAGTGTTGGTCGCATGGAAAATATTAGTATGGATAACAATGTTCCTAAGCATCCCGTGGCACAATTGATAGCACTGGATATGCCTTGTGCTTCCTTACAGCTTACTGTAGCAGAAATGCAGAAAGTTAACAGGAAGCCTGTTGAATTTATGGCTAAGACCATGGTCAGGAACTCTAATAGGTTCATAGATTAGTACTAGGTAACTGCCTTTGTGAGCCATTTTAAGCCTAGCCAATTATCCCTTGTGAGACTCAAACCCTGCACCTTGTGTTTGCAAGACAAACACCTTAACCATTAGGTCACCCTCCCAATCAAATATGGAACGCTTCACGAATTTGCTGTCATCCTTGCGCAGGGGCCATGCTAATCTTCTCTGTATCATTCCAATTTTAGTATATGTGCTGCCAAAGCAAGCACAAACATTACAAGCCTAGCCAATAACTGGAGGTCAGAATCAAACTCTGTACCTTGTGCAGGTGAGGAAAGCATCTTAACCATTATTCCATCCTCCCCCCTCAATATACATCTTTAATCTGTAAAGTTCTTTCCAGTAGTGAGAATCAAACCTTGCACCTTGTGGTTGAAAGGCATACACCTTAACCACTGTACCACTTGGCCTTTCAGTACTTTCATAGCACTGCAAGGCCTTTGCTTGAGCAAGAAAATAAGCCATAGAAGGAGCAAGTAGCAGACTTGGGAGCCAAGGTCTGACATCTGCTTGAAGTATAATTCAACCAGGAGAATCAGAACTGTATGAAAAACGTATGTGTTGAAGTGCTGGAGAAATCTGAGGCACAGAAATGTTCAGTCTATGAAGGAGCATAGCAGTTCGAACTGATAGCCCCTTTCACGCCAGGTGGAAGTGCTACTCTAAATAACCCAAGACATATTTTAGTTTGCTTAAAATCATTTCCCTGAAGGAGTAGATTCTGAAACTTGTTTGGAAATCTAGAAAATTTACATAGTGGGTTAGCAAGTTGTATTGAAATAGACTGCTCTATCACCATATGACACAGAAGAGCGGAGTTCCAGACTGCCATTAAAGAATGTATGCTTTATTCTGCTCTACCATGCCCATTACAATCACATTCTTCTTCCTACTGGACCAGAAGTGGTCACAGAATCACAAGTAGCCTTGTCCTTTTTTGCAAAGGTTAGCTCCAAAGATCAGTGAATGAGAACTACATCCTTTTAAATGTAGCCTGAAGAACCATTGTTATAGAAGAAGAGCCATGGTTTTAGAGTCATTCCTGATTTTCAAACAATGTCTTGATGAGCAAAAAAAAAGCTCCTTTGGCAGTTGGTAAATCTATACAAACTCTTAATAGCTGCCATTAGGGACTTGGTATACAGTGCATTAATTCTCTTAATGTTTTATGCATGTGTGCATAGATAACTGGTTGTGTTTAGTTGTCTGGGTTTATTTTGCCTTTTTTAAGGGTTAGAATCTGTTCAATGTCATTAAACAAGAAGATTGTAAAATATATTCACTTCTCTTATTGAAGATGCCCATTCAGTTTTGATTTTATTCACGGACTGGGATTGTGGAATTGGTTGGTCAGATTTTGAGCACTAGATCAACTGTTTAATGTAGCACATGGGTCATAATTTCTTTCCGGTTTATTATTAAACAAATTTTACGGTTCAGTCAGTATATTTCAGTATTGATTTAGTGTGGATATGTTGTAAGAGGGGTAACATGAAAAGGTGTTTATTATTTCTTGGATGGATTTGTATTGTGTTTTTACTGGAATTGTCCTGTTTTATTCATTACACAGCAATTGTGATATTTGTTTTGAGATACCTGGACTTTACTTGCATGTAAAGGTAATACGTAAAGCTGTTGAAAGCATCTTGAATAAGTAACTTGACTAAAGATACTCAACTGCACTGTCTATGATTTTTCTCTACAGTTGTTTTTACTGTGTTATTAGCAGATTATACTTGGTTATAACTATTTTTAATATAATTTCTTGAAGTCTGGAATTTGGTAAATTTGTGACAGTGAATAGGCTCAGGCAGTGCTTAAAGTACTTGCAGAACAATTCAGATGGAGCGACAGAGTCCGTTTTGAAGTAAACTGCTGGGAGAGTGACAGTGTGGGCATTAATATGTATGTAAGCTGTCTCATGATGGGAGACCTAAAGCATAGAGACATCTCCTGTTTCTGTACGTTTGCAGAAGTTTAATGTCTTTTTTCTTACTAGAGGTTTCTGCACTTCTTATTCTGTGTCTAGTTTTGCAGATGTTTTCCTATTTTGCTCTAGGTTCTGGTTTCCATGATGCTTATACTTTATTGCACGTCAGTGCCTTGTTTTACAAACACCGTTTTGCCAGGGTTGTATCTGTCTGGTTGTACACTCAGGACAATTAGTGAATTGCTCGGGTAGCAATATTACCTAAATCGGTACTTTCTAGAAGTGATAGTGTGTATAGAAAGGAAAATCCTGGTTCAGTCATGTATTTTTGCAGTTTTGTAACCCAAAGATGACATTTTAGCTAGTACTTAGTACTTATGTAAGAACTTTGAGTTGGATTTTTAATGGTTTTAATTTATCCAGATAAGGGAAGCAGGGTCTTCAATATTGCATAATGCTTAACCTTAGGTAATAGCACTACAGGAGGGTGCCCATAGCCGAAGTAGGAGTACCAAGTGTTGTATAGATGTACTTGAAAAAGAAGGATATCTCTTTCAAGTCAGAGGGTCAGAAGAAATAAGGTTTCCACTTTACAAGGAAAGAGATATTCAGTGATGTACAGGGTGTTGTGTAGGAATAAAAGGGCCTTATGTAGGAATACGTGTATGTTAGTTTATGGCCTGTCCCTGTGTTTTACTTGGAAAGCGTTTATACATATTGTTATTACCTTTCCAAGATGGAATTGCCCTCTGTATGGGTGATTTGAGCTCAGTAACTAGTAAGATAGATTCATAGAATTGTTAGGATGTTTAAAGTACCTCTGCCTGCAGTATTATAGCACAGCATTTAAGATGCTCTCGGCCTGGTTGGAGTTACTGCCTTATACTTCCGGCTATGATATGTTTTCTCTGGCCTGGTTGGAGTTACTGCCTTATACTTCTGGCTATGATATGTTTTCTCTGGCCTGGTTTAAGTTACTGCCTTATACTTCTGGCTATGATATGTTTTCTCTGGCCTGGTTGGAGTTACTGCCTTATACTTCTGGCTATGATATGTTTTCTCTGGCCTGGTTAAAGTTACTGCCTTATACTTCCAGCTATGATATGTTTTCTCTGGCCTGGTTGAAATTACTGCCTTATACTTCCAGCTATGATATGTTTTCTCTGGCCTGATTGGAGTTACTGCCTTATACCTCCAGCTATGATATGTTTTCTCTGGCCTGGTTGGAGTTACTGCCTTATACTCCAGCTATGATATGTTTCTCTGGCCTGGTTGGAGTTACTGCCTTATACTTCCGACTATGATATCTTTTCTCTGGCCTGGTTGGAGTTACTGCCTTATCCTTCCAGCTATGATATGTTTTCTCTGGCCTGGTTGGAGTTACTGCCTTATACTTCTGGCTATATGTTTTCTCTGGCCTGGTTGGAGTTACTGCCTTATACTTCCGGCTATGATACGTTTTCTCTGGCCTGGTTGAAGTTACTGCTTTATACTTCCGGCTATGTTTTCTCTGGCCTGGTTGGAGTTACTGCCTTATACTTCCGGCTATGATATGTTTTCTCTGGCCTGGTTGGAGTTACTGCCTTATCCTTCCGGCTATGATATGTTTTCTCTGGCCTGGTTGGAGTTACTGCGTTATACTTCCGGCTATGATATGTTTTCTCTGGCCTGGTTGGAGTTACTGCCTTATCCTTCCGGCTATGATATGTTTTCTCTGGCCTGGTTTAAGTTACTGCCTTATACTTCTGGCTATGATATGTTTTCTCTGGCCTGGTTGGAGTTACTGCCTTATACTTCTGGCTATGATATGTTTTCTCTGGCCTAGTTGAAGTTATTGCCTTATACTTCTGGCTATGATATGTTTTCTCTGGCCTGGTTAAAGTTACTGCCTTATACTTCCAGCTATGATATGTTTTCTCTGGCCTGGTTGAAATTACTGCCTTATACTTCCAGCTATGATATGTTTTCTCTGGCCTGATTGGAGTTACTGCCTTATACCTCCAGCTATGATATGTTTTCTCTGGCCTGGTTGGAGTTACTGCCTTATACTTCCAGCTATGATATGTTTTCTCTGGCCTGGTTGGAGTTACTGCCTTATACTTCCGACTATGATATCTTTTCTCTGGCCTGGTTGGAGTTACTGCCTTATCCTTCCAGCTATGATATGTTTTCTCTGGCCTGGTTGGAGTTACTGCCTTATACTTCTGGCTATATGTTTTCTCTGGCCTGGTTGGAGTTACTGCCTTATACTTCCGGCTATGATACGTTTTCTCTGGCCTGGTTGAAGTTACTGCTTTATACTTCCGGCTATGTTTTCTCTGGCCTGGTTGGAGTTACTGCCTTATACTTCCGGCTATGATATGTTTTCTCTGGCCTGGTTGGAGTTACTGCCTTATCCTTCCGGCTATGATATGTTTTCTCTGGCCTGGTTGGAGTTACTGCGTTATACTTCCGGCTATGATATGTTTTCTCTGGCCTGGTTGGAGTTACTGCCTTATCCTTCCGGCTATGATATGTTTTCTCTGGCCTGGTTGGAGTTACTGCCTTATACTTCTGGCTGTGATATGTTTTCTCTGGCCTGGTTGGAGTTACTGCCTTATACTTCTGGCTATATGTTTTCTCTGGCCTGGTTGGAGTTACTGCCTTATACTTCCGACTATGATACGATGTTCTTCGTCTCACATTGCTGCAGTCATGACCTGTGGGTAGTCCGCTGTCCTCGGTCGGCCCGAATACCAAAGGGCTAGTCTGGCGCCGGTCATTGTCGCTTAGAGCTGACGTCAGTACGCAGTAGTACTTAAGTGCATGACCGACGCCATATCCTCAGTCTTTCTTGCCGTGGTCCAAGCAGAAGCAGTGTTTGCGAGTGCCGCTCGCTCTGAAATTTTCATTTACCGAGTTTCAGACAGAAGACCAAGTTATTAAGTACCCGCTAGAAATTATTGTTTTTTCTTGCCTCAGTTATCCGGATGTCAGAAAAAGTTAATAATTGCATTTCTTGTGGGAAACAGATACCTCATAGGGATTATCATTGTCTCTGTATTCGTTGCTTAGGGCCTGAGCACGATGTACTCGGGTGTCGCTTTTGTGCTAGATCTAATAAGCGCACCATTGCGTAAGGTTAGACTGTGCCAGGCTTGTTTTCGGTAGGCGGTGTAACTATAACATGCCGCCGGATCCTCCGACGCGCGCTACCGCTAAGAAGCGTATGGATAAGTCTGTGAGATCTAAACGGATGAGTCGCCGCTGCAGACGCCGGTTCTTCGGAGCCTCCGGTTGAATCTATGGATCCTGCCGAGGGTTCGGCTGAATCCCAGGGGGAACCTTTACTTTTACAGGAGTTGACCTGTCAGGAGTTAGGACAGGCCGAGTGTGCTTCTCAGGTTTCAGTAGTTCCATCCTTACAAAAGGTTATTAGGCCTTCTACTTCAGTGGCTAAAGGCCATGCTAAGGCCAAACCTGGTCTTATTGGACCTGGTCATTCTTCTAGCTCTCCAGCCCCAGTTCCTAAAAAACATATGTTGAAAATGGCGGAGGACTTGATTACTTTGATCAGGGGTTCTATGCCCCCCCCCAGAGAAAAGGCCTAGGGTGGAGGCAGATTTAGAGGGTATGGATCATTCCTCTGACTACTCTGATTCCTCAGCTGAAGAAATTCAGGATTTTCCTTCCTATTCTGATTCGGATGCAGAGGACTCCTGTCCTTCTGCTTCTCCTCCAGAAGATTTTTCCTTTTCTGAAACTTTACATACCATGAGGGAGCATTTCAAGTGGGAAGGTCAAAATTTTAAGAGTCTCGGAAAAGGCTTAGGGAATTTTTGTTTCTGCCACAACATAGGCCCTTGGCTATTCCTCCTGTCTTAGATGTTGTTCAGGATGTGTTTTCTGAATCTTCCCTTAATCCTGATTCTCTGCCTCCGGCCCCTGTTAAGCCTGACAGGTATTACAGAGTTCCAGAAGCACATAAGTACTTGTATAAGAGTCCTAGGGCTGATCCGAAACCATTATTCAAGGCCCTAAGGGTGTCAGGGCTTCTGTGGCTAAAAATCCAGTCCCTTTGGATAAAGATTCTAGGGCATTGGACAGGTGGGGGAAAAAAGTGTACACCTCCTCTACGTTAGCTATGAGGGCTTTGAATTGCCAATTTCATATGCTGAAGTATCAGAACTTTTTATTAGGCCAATTGAAATCTAAGGTGGATGCTTTATCTGAGGGTATAGAGTGTAAGGAGCTCCAGGAGTTGGTTCATGCATCAGATCAAGTTGGCAAGCATTCTTTGCAGTGTGGTTTTGATGCTCTTCAGGCTTCTTCTAGGGTAGCTGCTACAGGTTCATGTATTCGTAGACATGCCTGGCTTAAAGATCAAAATTTGTCAGAACATGTAAAGGCTCGAATTTTGGATGCTCCTCTTCAATCTGAAGTTCTTTTTGGTCCTCCTGTGGAATCAGTTTTGAAAAAGATGGAAGATAAGGCTAAGTCTATGCAGACGGTCAAGGATTTTTTGCAGGTTCAGCCCCCTAAGTTTAGTAGGAATTGGCCTGCTAGGGGATGGTCTTATCCTTCTTCGGATTATCAGTCTAAGGGCAGGTCTAGACGTGGTAGAGGCAGGGCTCACGCTCAGGGTTCTTTCAGATCTCCTGCACAGTCTTCTGGTGAGGGAAGAGGTCAGCACTTTCGTAAGCAGACCCAATGACCTGTATTTTCCGCTGCCAGACCCTCCCTTACTGGCAGCTCCTCTGGGAGGAAAGTTGGGACTTTTCAAAGAAAACTGGAATTTGATCACCCAAGACAAATGGGTGTTGGATATAATAAATCGAGGTTACAAGTTTTATTTTCACACTTTCAAAGGCATGCCGGATGTGCCTCCTCAGCAAAGGCTGGAGGCTCAAAAGCAGATTTCTTTACTTTTGCAGATGGAGGCAATCCAGGTGGTCCCTCCTTCAGAAGTAGGCCTAGGATTTTATTCCCGCTCATTCCTGGTGCCAAAGAAAGGAAACACTTGGAGGCCAATTCTGGATTTGTCCATTCTCAACACCTACCTAGAAATTCCAAAGTTCAAGATGTTAACATTACAACAACTTCTGCCTATGATAGGCAAAGATCATTGGATGGTAACCCTGGATCTCAAAGAGGCCTATCTTCACATCCCTATCAAGCCCAGCTGCAGGAGATTCCTGAGATTTCGGGCTGGTACTTCACATTATCACTTCTCTGCATTGCCCTTTGGCTTATCTACTGTGCCCAGGGTGTTCACAAAAGTTCTGTCTCCTGTGATTGCTTTCTTTGGACGATTGCCTGATTCTTGCTCAAAACAAAGACAAATTACTACAGCATCTCCACTATGTAATGACAGTTTTAAGGTGCCTAGGGTATACTGTGAACGAAATAAAGTCCAGTCTAGTGCCCTCTCAGGACATGTGCTTTCTGGGTGTGAGACTGAATACAGCCTCTCAGATGGCATTTCTGACCCCGGACAAACAAAGAACTCTTCCTCTACTTCCAGCAGTTATCAGTAATGTCCAGGCTGACTGCAAGGACAGTCCTCCAAGCCTTGGGGTTCATGGCATCTTGCATTCTAGTACTTCCCAATGCCAAACTGCATATGAGGAAGCTACAATGGTATCTCAAAAGTGTGTGGGCTCAACACTGCCACAGTTTGGACACTGTCATTCGGATTATACCTTGCATCCAGAAAGAATTACTTTGGTGGGCTCAGGAATGTCACCTAAACAAGGGACTCTCTGTGTCCAGACCAGAGGCGAGTCAGATCCTAACGACGGATGCCTCGGACTTGGCTTGGGGAGTGCACTTCAATGGAAAATGGATACAAGACATGTGACCTCCCAAACTACTACATTTGCATATCAACATGAAGGAGATGTTAGCAGTTCAATTTGCTTTGATGGCATTCAAGGAACTCCTTCAGCCAGGACAGGTGTTGATACAAACAGACAACACAACAGTCATGTGGTACATCAACAAGCAGGGGGGAACACATTCCTACCCTCTTTGCAGACAAGCAATGATTTTATGGGAGACTGCTTTGAGTTTGCGAATCAATCTTCAAGCAAGGTTTCTGCCAGGAGCACAGAACTCCCTAGCAGATATTTTGAGCAGACAAATGGTGGATCCCCACGAGTGGAAACTGGATCCTCAGATTTTCAAACAATTGACGGTGGCTTGGGGAACTCCAGACATAGATCTATTCGCTTCCCCACTGAATTTTCAACTTCCAAAATTTTGCACAAAGATGTTCCACCCAGATGCTTGGAAAGTGGATGCTCTGTCTTTCAGTTGGAACAACCTTCACGTTTATGCTTTTCCTCCTCTGCCTCTTCTCCCCAAGGTACTCTTGAAAGTCAGACGGGACAAGCCTTGCATGATTCTAATAGCACCAGACTGGCCACGTCAACATTGGTATCCTCTGCTGAGGAGTTTAATCCAGGAGCCTCCTTGGCCTTTGCCACAGGTTCCTCATTTGTTGTCCCAGTCAAACAATCATTTCCTCAATGTTCAGGTGCATTCCCTCCATCTGACAGCCTGGCGTATTCTGTGATGGAGCCGTGGGGTCTCAGCTTCCTCAACAGGTTTTAGATGTCATTTTGGAAGCTAGGCCTAGCACTAGAAAAGTTTATGCTGATAAGTGGAAGAGATTTTTTCTTTGGAGCACTGCAAAGGGTTTTGATGTTTCAGTGCCTAATTTGAGTTTTGCACTACAGTACCTTACTGAATTACTGGACAAGGGTTTGTCATTCTCTTCTGTGAACGTTCATGCTGCAGCCATTTCTGCTCACTATGATTGTGACCTTCCTTTATTTTCCCATCCTTTGTTCAAACAATTTCTTAGAGGGGCAAAGAATATAAGACCCCCACGTAGAGCTCCTACTCCTTCCTGGGATCTCAATTTTGTTTTGGAGAAACTTAGTTTATCTCCTTTTGAACCTGCAGCTACGTCTGAACTGAAGTTTTTGTCTTGGAAGACTGCTTTTTTGTTGGCCATTACTTCTGCCAGGAGGGTATCTGAATTGCAGGCTCTCATGGCAGTTGAACCTTTTTTGGTATTCCATAAGGATAGAGTTTCTTTGCGGACTAACCCTTCTTTTATGCCTAAAGTGATTTCTAGTGTGGCCTTGAATCAGTCTATTCATTTGCCTACTTTTTATGCTGAACCCCAAAATAAAGGGGAAAAAGTCTTGCATTCTTTGGATATCCATAGGCAGTTACGTTACTACTTGAACAGAACTAAGGAGTTCAGACAGACTCAACAGTTATTTGTTTCTTTTGCTTTGAGTTCACAGGGGAAAGCTGTTTCTAAGCAGACTATTTCGAAGTGGATTGGTCATTGTATTGCCTTTTGTTATTCTCATCATGGGAAGGATGTCCCTGCTGGGATCTGGCCTCATTCTACTAGGGCTACTGCCACTTCTACTGCTTTTTAGAGGGGTGTAGCTACTAAGGATATTTTGGAGGCAGCTACTTGGAGTTCTGTACACACTTTTACTAAGCATTACCATCTCCCTCTCTATTCCAAGTCCAGGGCTGGGTTTGCCACTGCAGTTTTACAGGGCATGTTAGCAGCCCGTAATTCTTTGCAATTTGCCAGCCTCCCTTTTCCTTTGCTTTGGGATTCTACCCACAGGTCATGACTGCAGCAATGTGAGACGAAGAACATAGTACAGTTTTGTACCTACCATAAATGTAGATGTTCGAGGATCTACATTGCTGCAGTCCAATTTGGCCTGTTTGGAGTTACTGCCTTATACTTCCGGCTATGATATGTTTTATCTCCTTTTGAACCCGCAGCTACGTCTGAACTGCCTTATACTTCTGGCTATGATACTTTTTGTCTGGCAGACCTAATTCTGTGTTTAGACTAGAATAAGATTCATGTAAACACTGATCATGTGTATTTGGTTAAAGGTTTAATTACGCACTCAGCAGTTGTCTGTGATCATGTATGGGTTTAGTTAGTCGTTTTGCTTTGCAGTAAACTCTCAGTTAACCTGAACTCAAACAACCGGCACTCTCAAGCAACTAGCAATCTCTCACACCCAGTTACTTCTGCTTTCAAACATGCATTCACTCACTCACTCACTCAGATTGCTCACCCACACAGTGCCTTCTGCTTTCATACATGCATTGACTCACTCTTTCTCTCTCCGATCTCTCACACACACTTCCGCATACCACTCTCAAGCATTCGGAATCTAGAGTTACCTGGCATTTACAAATCCCCATGGGTGCCGGTTAACTGAGAGTTTACTATACATGAAGATTCAGTTAAATAGATACTGGAGATTCCCTACATAATGTGTAAAGTAAGACATTTCAGACATGGTGTGAAGACTTAAGTTACACTAATAAGCTGGTAGTTGCAGGGTAGGGTGTAGAACTAACCGTGAACTGGGATATATTCTAACACAAAAATGTGAATTAAACTTATAAAACCACCAAAAAGAATAGACCAGGATCCACAAAGTAATTCGATTTAGCGCTTTCGTTTTTAATAAAAACTTCATCAGAATAACACACATACTGAAGCTGACCCTATTTATACATACCCTCTACCCAATTACCATAATAAATTAATTAATTAATGACATCACAAAACAATTGGATCTAGAAGAGACAGGTTTTGAATAACAAAAATACATAAATACATAACTGATTATAGTCACAAATTCCATCATAATCCTCACTGTAACAGCTAAATCATATATAACCTTCTGCTTTTAATCTAAGAATAGAACTGATGGATATATTGCTGTTTAAACCTGGTTTTTGTGTTGCATTGGTCCTCAGCTGCCACCTGAGTTCCTTAGCCACCAGGTAATCATTAAGGGGTCCACCTCTATCGCCTAATGTGATTTGTTCTATGATAGAAAACTTAAAGTTATGTCCTTCATTATTTTTAATATGAAGAGCCAAAACATTCTTAATATCTTGTTTTTTAATATCATAATAGTATTGATATACTCTGCTTCTAAGGGCATTGATCGTTTTCCCAATGTAAAAACAAGGACATTGGGTACACATAGCTAAATAAACGACCACCTTACTGCTACAAGAGAATTTATCTGTTACAGCGAGGATTATGATGGAATTTGTGTCTATAATCAGTTATGTATTTATGTATTTTTGTAATTCAAAACCTGTATCTTTTAGATCCAATTGTTTTGTGATATATTCAGGGTGAAAGTCTCGTTCGACCTACTGAATGTTCAGGGCCTTTTGTCTCCTTGAGAAAGGAAGGACCATATCAATATCAAAGAGATGAGAGCTCTCCTTCTGGCTATTTAGGCCTTCCTTTCTCTATTCCTCCCATGGCCCCTCAAAATCTTCACAGACAGTACCATAGTGATGTGGTCCATAAACAAGCAAGGGGGTACATGGTCTTACCTCTTGTGCTGACTAGCTCTTCAGGTTTGAGATCTGGCTGTCCTGTATCAGGTGACTCTTCAGGCTGTTTATATTCCTTCAGGTCGTAACATTGCAGCAGACATCTGAGCAGGTCCATAACAGAGACTCACGAGTAGATGCTTCACAGAGATGTGTTGCTGGGGCATTGTCCACCAAAAGAGTACTCCTCACCTGAAGCTATGGGTGATAGGGTTTTGATCCCTTTTGGACAGCTTTTTTTCTGAGGATGTGCTTCGGGTTCTGCAGAAGGCCAGAAACCCCACTACCAGGAAACCTTATTTGTCCAAATGGAAAAGGTTTTCTGTTTGGTGTCCTGCTCGTAACCTGGATCCACTTTCTGTGAAAGTTCCTTTGGTTCTCGCTTATTTGTGTGAGTTGCTCAATGCTGGGTTGGCATACTCTTCTGTTAAAGCCCACTTGTCAGACATTTCTGCTCGTATTCCTTTGACTCCTCCTTTGGCTTCTAGATTTGAGGTCAAACAATTCCTTAAAGGTGTTTTTCATATTAGAACCCCCCCGGGAGGCCTATTCCACCTTCCTGGGACCTTAATTTTGTCTTGGAAAATTTTAATCTGGCTCCTTTTGAGAATGCAGCTTCACCTTCAGTGTCTTTACAGCGTTGTTCTTGGAAGACTGTTGTCTTTTAACCCTTACCTCAGCCAGACGGGTGTCTGAGTTGCAAGCCCTTATGACTGTACCTCTTTTTTTAGTTTTTTCATAAGAACATCGTGCCTCTTTGTACTAATCCTTGTTTTAATGCTCAAGGTGGTTAATGTATTGTCTCTTAATCAGTCTGTTCATTCGCCCACTTTTTCCCTTCTCCACAGTCTGCTAGTGAGAAGGTGCTTCACACTTTGGATTTGCATAGACAACTCAGATATTACCTGGGTAAAACTAAAGCCATTTGTAAATCTGAGCAGCTTTTTGTCTGCTTTCATCTTAGATCTTTTGGTTTGGCTGTTTCTAAGCAAACTATTTCTTCATGAATCTCTAAGATCATTTTGTTCTGTTACTCTTTTCATTGAAAAACCTTCTTCTTCTGTTGAGGCTCATTTTACTAGGGCTGTGGCTCATTTTACTAAGGCTGTGGCTTCGTTTGGTGCTTTTTTCAAAGGATTGGATACCAACTCCATCCTTGAGACAACTACTTGGACTTCTGTGCATAGTTTTACTAAGCACTATAAGTTGGATGTGGTTTCCAGGGCTTGAGATAGTGCTTACCAACATGGGGGATCATTGCACCATCCCATGTGGGGGGCCCTCCCCTTGTAAAGTCCAATCATAAATCAGTTGTATTCGAAGTAACGATCGAACCTGCCCCTCCCTCAGGAGCAAAAAGTTTAAAAATTTTCTCCAAAGCAAACTATCGCCTACTGAGCAATGGCATTAGTAGTTTGAGACCCCCACCAACACTGACAGCGATGACCCCTATACTATTGCCTACTGAATGATGGCATCAGTAGTTTGAGACCTCCACCAACACTGACAGCGATGACCCCTATACTATCGCCTACTGAATGATGGCATCAGTAGTTTGAGACCTCCACCAACACTGACAGCGATGACCCCTATACTATCGCCTACTGAACAATGGCATCAGTAGTTTCAGACCCCCCCCCCCACCAGCACTGACAGCAGTGACCCCTATAGTATCGCCTACTGAGCAGTGGCATTAATAGTTTCAGACCCCCACCAACACTGACAGCAGTGACCCTTGTACTGAGGTGTACACAAATTTCCTATATAAACACCTATATAAATGTATAGACTCAGCCATACCAGAATGGATCAAATCAAGATCATCACAAAAAACATACGCCACCCTGGTTGGACATCCAGCATGAATATGTTATACAATAAGAGAAAGAATTACTGTCAAAAAACAAGAGGAAACAGCCCCAGCAAAGCAAGAAATCTCTCCAAAGCATAAACAAACAGATTAGACATCTTACTAAACTAAATTAGCATCCCTAGCAAAGGCAAATCACAAAGCATTCTTTAGTTACATCCAAAATATAAAAGGGAGGGCCCAGCTTTGTGCTGAACTAGCTGTGGATGGTGCCACTTGTACTGAACCTTAGGACATTGCCAACCTGTCAGTGGACAGGTTTGGTGAAAACTTCACCCCCCTGTTCCCACCAATCAAATTCCATAGCATACCTGTCCCCAGTCCTCTGCCTAGTATCTCCAGAGAGCAGGTCATAGCTGCACTCTCCAAGGCCAAAAACACAGCCTCCGTGGGATTGGACAACATCTCAGGCTGCCTATTATAAGTGGTCTAAAACAGGAGTTAGTGGAACCACTGAGCACACTCTTCAATCTGTCTAAGCACTGACTTTGTCCCAGTTGAGTAGAAAACAGCAGCCATAATCCCCTTGCACAAAGGGGGTCCTCAACTAAC
The DNA here is from genome assembly GCF_019279795.1 of Protopterus annectens. Taxonomy (NCBI): domain Eukaryota; kingdom Metazoa; phylum Chordata; order Ceratodontiformes; family Protopteridae; genus Protopterus; species Protopterus annectens. Next base: position 97,553,377 of record NC_056746.1, read on the forward strand.
CCCAGGAACTATAGACCCATAAGATTAACCAGACTTCTCTTGAAGGCCATGGAGAGAATCATCATGGATCTTATCAACAAGGATATAGGTGACCTTCAAACTCTTGACCCAACCCAGTCTGAATTTAAGGTCAGATATTTCCTGCTAGACCTGGTGGACTTCTTCCAGAATGTCACCATGTCCCTGGATGAAGGTAAAACAGTCCACACTGCCTATCCCAACCCAGCCAAGGCCTTTGACACCATCCGTCACTCGGGCATCATTAAGAAACTCACCTAGCTGGAGATTAACCCTTACACCACTAGATGGGTTGTGAACTGACTCACAAACAGAACACGTACAGTCAAAATTGTGGATGCCAACTCTACTAGTAGACCTGTTACTAGTGATGTTCCACAGGGATCTGGTGCTAGGCCCCCTTACTGTTTGGTATCTATTTTTCAGAAGTCCAGGTGAAAAAAGATGCCTTTTGCTTACCAAGTTTGCTGAATACTGCAAACTAATCAGCAGATTCCCCAAAGATGTCATGATGCTACGAAATGGGCTTACACAGACAAAATGATTGGTGTCAAAGCCACGGACTTGAACTAAATACAAAAAATGCATCATCATCCTCTTCAGCAAAGGAGAAAGCCCTTCTGATTACAACTTTAATAATGTCACTCTAAGTTCAAACCCAGTGGTGAGAGATTTATTAATGCAAGTTGATAGCAGCCTTAATTTCAGTCATCAGATGCTCAGAGTAGTAAGGAAGGCCTTCTACATTGCACATCTCATAAGCATGGGTATAACATCCAAAGCCAAGGAGGTTATAACTCCCCTGTACTCTGCTCTCATCAGACCAGTAGAGTACAATACTGCATTCTGTATGTACCTCACCAGACATCTGCACCAACTGGAGAGATCTCAGAGATTTCTCACCAAGAAAATTCAGGGCCTACAACACATGACTTACATGGACAGACTGAAGGCCCAATTGCATTACTCAGTATCGTGTAGATTACTTAGAGGTGACTTGTGCTTGGCCTACAGAGCAGTCTCAGACCCTACCTTGATGAAGCTGCTGTACATCCACAAATCCAGTGGGACAAGATTCACTCACGCTAGGGATCATAACCTAGCCTGCAATATTAACAGGACATGCAGGAGAGACAGATATGTCTCCCAGAGGTTGCCAGTCCTCTGGAACAAGCTCCCAATGTATGTAAAACAGAGCTCCTCAATGACCCTATTTAAGCGTAACCTGGAAAATTGGATGGGAAACCATAAAATTTACACCTAGGGTTTCACCCGTGTCCCTCTTAGACAGGGGCAGCCGGTACTGATGTAAGATTCACATGCAAACATAGACTGTATATATTGGTCCATAAGGGAACAAGGGTATAACATGGCTAGGCTTGTAGAGGCCTTAGTGCCAATAGCCTAGTAACCTGCTATGACCCTTCTCTTCACTGTTGCAGCATTCACTCCCTTCCTCCTCCCCGTTTCATTCTTCTTCTGGATGATCATGTTCCTCTTTTTTACTTGGACTGTTGCTCTTCCCTGGGCTTTTCAGTTCTGAGGATGGTACATTCTTATGTCATCTTTATGCCCTACACCATGTGCTGGGAGCATGCATGGGATGTTCAATGTCCCTTTTACAACCTAAGGGTTTAGTATACTGGCCAGACATCTGGCTGTCGTAGGTAGGGGATCTCTGCTGTAAGGAATAGTGGAACAGTAAAGAGAGGGACATCTGCTGCTAGGGTAAGATTTTACACAATTGTACTTTCACAGCTCAGGTGAGTAAGTTCTCCTTATCAGCCTGTACTCAGAAAAAATCTTATCAGTGTCAATTGCTCAACAGGTAGCAAACTCACATTTTGTGTTTTGTTCTATTCCCACCCCAGGTGACTGGATTAATTTTCCGTTACTAACATTGCAGTGCAGTATTTGGGGTTTTGGGGTGCTGCATTCCTGAGTGCGCTGACATTCAGTTGAGACATTAGTCCAAGATCCCATCTAACTCGGTTGGTAGTAACACCATTTGAATTAAAAGTTCCCAGAGCACTTATCAAAAAGAGTAAAGAAGTGCACATGGCACTTGGCCAAATTTGTCTTGTGCAATGTAAATACCACCTTGGGTTTCTCTTGAAAAGAGGCCACTGGCCGTGTTTGGTAACCTGAGCAAATAAAAAAAGGAAGGCCGATGGGTGGTTCGATTTGATAGGATAGAATGGCCTAATCTTAAAGAGGTGTTTTTAGCATTTGGGATACTGAAAACAATGAGTCACATTTTGCTTTTTGAATTTTTTTGAATTTATAAGCATTCCACAGCTAGGGTAGAAACTCACATGGGCCTTTCTCAGGCTTTTATTGTGTCTAAAGGGACAAGACAGGCTTGTCCGCTGTTCCCTGCCTTGTTTGCTTTACTTCTTGAGCATTTATTTGGCAGGTATTAAACAATCCATTATCCGGATCGTGCTCAGCTTCAGAAATCTAAGTTTCAGGCTGTGGGATTAATAGAGAAAATTGTGGGGTGTTCCAATAAGTTATGATCCTTAAAGGATAGGAGCAAATTACATAGAAAAAATGGGAATTGTGGGAACAACATGCATATGAGGAACGAGGTTTAAAAGAAGGCAGGATTTGCATGAGGTATGTAATGTTTGACTGACAGTGACTGGATAGATTATAAGTGATGTGTAATGTTTGCAAGTCCATTTATGTCAATGTGGTTTGTTTTCATTTATATGGATGCATGATTGCCTATGTTATACGTGATAATTTAATAAAGATCTTTCTTGTTTAATAAAAAAAAAAAAAAAAAGTTATGATCCTTCTCTAAAACTGAAGCAAAAATATCCGTACTTGTGGGCTGCCCGGTATATTGAATATCTAGGAGTTTGGTCTGGCCTTTTATAGGTTGTATTTGCTGATAAAGATTAAAAAGAATTGAACATATTCGGGCTGGATCATTATGTTTGGGATCTGTCTTTCTTCTGACTGTTTCTTTTTGTTTATTAATTTAAGTCTTTTTATGTTCAACTTCCCCCCGCCTTTCTTGAAGGCTGTTAAAATATAGTAATTTACTTTACATGGGATGGGGCTAAGCCTTGCATATCCTGAAATAAGTTCATTTTTGGAAAGGAAGTAAAGGGCCTGGGTGTCATCATCTTCTTTCAGCTGTTCCCATTAGGGGTCGCCACAGCGGATCATCTTTTTTCCATTTCTTCCTGTCCTCTGCATCTTGCTCTGTTACACCAACCGCCTGCATGTCCTCTCTCACCACATCCATAAACCTTATCTTAGGCCTTCCTCTTTTCCTGTTACCTGGTAACTTCATCCTTAGCATCTTTTTCCCAATATACTCAGCATCCCTCCTCAGCACATGTCCAAACCAACGTAATCTTGCCTCTGGCTTTGTCTCCAAACCTTCCAACCTGGGCTGACCCTCTAATATATTTATTCCTAATCCTGTCCACCCTCATTACACCCATTGCAAATCTTAACATCTTTAACTCTGCCACATCCATCTCTAACTCCTGCCTTTTTGTCACTGTCACTGTCTCTGTCTCCAACCCATAGCTTGTCTCACTACCCTCTTGTAGACCTCCCCTTTCACTTTTACTGGTACTAGTCTGTCACAAATCAGTCCTGACACTCTTCTCCACCCACTTCATCCTGGCTGTACTCTCTTCTTCACCTCTCTTCCACACTCACCATTACTCTGAGCTATTGATCCCAAGTATTTAAACTCGTCTACCTTGGCCACCTCTACTCCTAGCATCCTCACCATTCCCCATATCCTCCCTCTCATTCACACACATATATTCTGTCTTAGTCCTGCTGACCTTCATTCCTCTTCTCTCTAGAGCATATCTCCATCTCTCCAGGGTCTCCTCCATCTGTTCCCTACTCTCACTACAGATCACAATGTTATCTGCAAACATCATAGACCACGGGGACTCCTGTCTGATCTTGTCTGTCAACCTGTCCCTCACCAATGCAAATAAGAAAGGGCTCAGAGCTGATCCTTGATGTAATCCCACCTCCACCTTAAACGCATCCGTCACTCCCACCGCAGACCTCACCACTGTCACACTACCCTCGTACATGTCCTGTACCACTCTTACATACTTCTTTGACACTCCCGACTTTCTCATACAATACCACAACTCCTCTCTAGGCACCCTGTCATATGCTTTCTGTAAGTCTACAAAAACACAATGTAACTCCTTCTGACCTTCTCTGTATTCCCCATCAACGCTCTCAGAGCAAACATTGCATCTGTAGTGCTCTTTCCCAACATGAAACCATACTGCTGATCACTAATCATCACGTCCCTTCTTAACCTAGCTTCCACTACTCTTTCCCATAACTTCATGCTGTGACTGATCAATTTAATCCCTCTGTAGTTACTACAGCTCTGCACATCACCCTTATTCTTATAATCGGTACCCAAACACTTTTTCTCCACTTTTCACGCATCCTCTCACTTTCCAAGATTTCATTAAACAATCTGGTTAAAAACTCCATTGCCATCACACCTACACACCTCCATGCTTCCACGGGTATGTCATCTGGACCAACAGCCTTTTCTTTCTTCATCCTCTTCGTAGCTATCCTTACTTCCTCCTTGCTAATCCACCACACTTCATGATTCACTATCCCCACATCATCCAATCTTCTCTCCCTCTCTTTCTCTTCATCAGCCCCTCAAAGTGCTCTTTCCATCTGTTCAACACACTCTCCTTGCTTGTGAGTATGTTTCCCTCATTATCCTTTATCACCTTTACCTGCTGCACATCTTTCCTAGCTCGGTTCCTCTTTCTAGCCAATCGGTACAGGTCCTTTTCTCCCTCCTTAGTGTCCAACCTTTCATACAACTCTTCATACGCCTTATCCTTAACCTTCACCACCTCTCTGTTTGCCATGCACCTCATCTCTCGTATCTACTTTCTTCATCTCTCTGACAATCCCACTTCTTCGCCAACCTCTTTCTCTGTATACTCTCTTGTACTTTCTCATTCCACCACCAGGTCTCCTTGTTGTCCTTCCCCTGTCCAGATGTCATACCAAGCACCTTTCTAGCCGTCTCCTTTACTAGCTCTTCTGTAGTTACCCAGCTATTCGGTAACTCTTCACTGCTACCCAGTGCCTGTCTTAACTCATCCTTGAACTCCACCTCACAATTACCCGTTTTCAATTTCCACCATTTGTTCCTTGGTGCTGCCCTCACACACCTCCTCCTCTTCTTGATCACCAACGTCATCTTACAAAGTTCCATCCTATGCTGCCTAACTACACTTTCCCCGGTCACCACTTTACAGTCTCCAATCTCCTTCAGACTGGCCCTCCTACATAGGATATAATCCACCTGTGTGCATCTTCCTCCACTCTTGTACGTCACCCTATGCTCCTCCTTCTTCTTAAAATACGTATTCACCACATCCATGTCCATCCTTTTCACAAAATCTACTACCATCTGACCTTCTGCATTCCTTTGTTTAACACCATACCTACCCATCACTTCCTCATCCCCTCTGTTCCCTTCACCAACATGCCCATTGAAATCTGCTCCAATCACCACTCTCTCACCCTTGGGTAGAGTCATCACCACTTCATCCAACTCACTCCAAAATTTTTCTTTCTCATTCATCGCACACCCAACTTGTGGAGCAAATGCAGTAACAACATTCATCATTACACCATCAATTTCCAGCTTCATAAACATCACTCTATCCAACACTCTTTTCACCTCCAAAACACTCTTAGCATACTGTTCCTTCAGGATAACTCCTATGCCATTTCTCCTCCCATCCACACCATGATAAAGCAATTTGAACCCACCTCCGATACACCTAGCCTTACTCCCCTTCCATGTGGTCTCTTGCACACACAATATACCAACCTTCCTTCTGTCCATCATATCGGCTAGCTCTCTCCCTGCACCAGTCATACTGCCAACATTCAAAGTTCTGACCTTTACTACCACAAGCCTAGCCTTTCTCCTCTCTTTCTGCCTTCGGCCATACCTTACCCCTCCTCTTCTCCTTCGGCCAACAGTAGCCCAGTTTCCGCCAGCACCCTGTTAGCTAACAGTACTGGTGGCGGTCGTTGTTAACCCGGGCCTCGACCGATCCGGTATGTAAATATTTACTTGGAAAAGTTTTACGCCGGATGTCCTTCCTGACGCAACCCTCCCCATTTATCCGGGCTTGGGACTGGCACAAGTCCCATATTTATATTACTGCGCTTTCCAGTTCAGGATTTTATATTACTGCAGGGATGTATGCTGTGTCATGGGGAATCTAAAGAATTGACTGAAATGTATTGTTGGTGCTATTTTAAGCATTACATTAAGACACCTTTATATTATAAAACAACCAATTAGCACTCTGAAACACTGGCTGGTCCAAGATGGGAAGAATTCCTTAATGCATTGAATATTCTTAAAAAAAAAAAAAAAAAAAAGCTGTAACATGGTAGGTTTGGTCAGAAGTCAGAAAACAGCAGAAACCTCCCTATAACTTTGGGGAACAAATTAGACTTGGTGACAAGTGTTTGGACTGGGTTTTAGCAGATGTAAATGTAATTTGAAAGCGGATTGGATGATTTAACATAAAGATAGAGCAGCTGTAGAAGAATTGAACATTTTTGATCTGGACACGAACTGCCAACACAGAATGGTGTTTCTCTCCTTTCAGGCAAAACAATTCACTCTTTAGTAAATGTCTCTGTTTAAAGCCTACTGTGGTCTAAGAGTTGAGGCAACTACCTTGCAGACACAATGTACAAGGTTTGATTCTCACCTTTGGGAAGCATGGCTATGCTTAAAAAGGCCCCATAGGGTCATTAAACAGGTAACTACCTGTGAACGTATGAACAGAGACATTTGGAAAGTTTAAGGAGTCTCAGGCCACGTTGATAGACAGGGAAATGTCTGATTCTGGCTGTTTGACTTTGTTGACAAGGTATGTAACCAGTTCTAGAAAATTTTCAAAGAAGTGAAAGGAAGTGCTTACACAAATATTTCTATACTGCAGTGCATACTTGGTATATTTCTACAAGAGGTAGTGTTTTTAGAGATGAAACGACTGAATGGGGCACTTGGGAGTATATTTTTGGACTTGTTCACTTCTGTCTGATTTTGGGATACATAATTAATGAATTTTGAATAATCTTTTCTCTGTTTGACAGCATTATCCAAAATGCCTTTTTAAGTGGGTTTGAATGACATTCTTGTCCTAAACCAAAATGAAAAGATACTTCCACACTTATTTATGACAGCTTCTAAGAAAGTCATCCAAAGGAAATGAAATAAAAAATCCCATTATACAAGATGCCATAAATGTTACAAATGTGTTAGCAAACAGATGAGAAAATTCCTAGCAAAAGCATTTTGGGAAATGTTTTGTTATTTAATTATTGATTCAAATCTGACTATCACGATCTCTGGGACTTCAGTACACTAGGCATCTCTCTTAAAAATGCTTCATTAATCTCTTGCAAATTCATATTCATTACGTTTGTAGTGCTATCCATCCACCTTGATCATCTTCCTCTCTCTTCTTCTTCTCTTACCTTCAATCTTTTATAACGTCAGTGTCTTTTGTAGTGAATCCTAACTTCACAGTTTGACCAGAGAATTATTCTGTAAATACTGATATTACATGTGCGTTTATATCATGGTTGCAGTCTTCTTTATTGTAAGGAGCTTCTGCCCAGGACAGCCCAATATTTGGCCAGTATACCAAAGCTTTATGATGATGTATGTGCTGTATGTCACAAGCATGCTGTCCATACAGGACATAGGGCATAAAAGTGACATATGGATGCAGTTACCCAGAAGATATTCGCCATCAAGTTTGAATGCCATTATTGCTCATCGGTCTTGACACCTTTTGCAGTGCTGAATACCTAGTTGTTAGATAAGTGCCCCAGTGGGGTTGGTTTTTTTTTTTTCTGTCTTTTAGTCTTGTATTTTATTTTGCTTACTTAGAGTTCATGTCATCCAAGAAGGGAAAATGTCACTGTGGGTGGCCGATTCCCCATCGGGATTGGCATAAGCAGTGTCTCTCTTGTTTGGTTGTTTCCCACAGCCATATCTGTTGTAGTATCTGTAAGGTGTTTGTGCTTAAGACACTCAGAAGCCATTTGTCTTCCCTGGCTATTTATCTTGAAAACCAATGGGTTAAACAGTTAGACAGGGTAGCGTGGCAGAATCCATTAACCGTGAGATATTTCCTCTAGTTAAAAAAGAATAACAAGAAGTCTCAGACAGATTCTTTAGCTTCCCAGCCTACACCGGATCTCCCTCTAGAAGTGGGTCATAGCGTTGTAGGCCATCCAGCATCTACATTGGATTCCTCTGCTGCGACCCATCAGAGGCTGGCATAGATCCATCTTTTTGCATGTCCTCTGAGGCATTGCAGGTGTCTGCTATGGACGATGAGGGGGAACCACGGTTGATTATCTCTAGGGTCCTAGAGGGATTCTGCAGGTATTGGTCAGAGAGAAGGTTCCGGGTACTATTAATGAATCTTGCCAAGGGTCTGTACCTTCGATATTTGTTAGGGCTGACGTCCCTTCCAAGAAAAGACAAAAGACAAAGCATGTTTCGGTCCTTCCTAGCGATCCTCACAGTGAATGGCAAGAGTTTACTCGGGGCTTATTTTCTGCATCGATAGCCCTGAAGTTTCCTCAAGGGTTTGGGTGCCTGCTCCTCCTTGGACCTCTACCCCTTCTAAATGGCCAGGGATACCTAGGATGAGGATTCAGTCTGATGAGGGGTCCTTGTCCCATTCTTGTGTTTGCCTTTGGCTTATGGTTCTGATGAGGAGGACTCTATTAGCCCTGAGTCTTCTTTTGAGAACTTGTACTTTGAGGACACAGTTGCTAGGATGATGGAATACTTTAAGTGGTATTCTTCTCAAGTGTCTGATATTCAGAGAAGATATTAAGAGTTACTGCAGGTGGATACTCCTAAAACAGCTGCAGTTCCTCCTGTGTTGGCTGCCTTGTTAGACACTTTAATTGCTGCTTCCAGGTCTCCTGATTCTCAGCATCCTGCTCCTAAGAAACCTGAGAGGTTCTGTAAGGTTCCGAAGTATTGTCAGTCTTTATTTAAATGTCCCTCTGCTGATCCTGCTGTGGTGTCAGTATCTTCTGACAAACTTCTAAGCTTTTGCACTCTGATATAGTAGGGCAGTGGAGAGGATTGATAAGAAAGTTTACACTGCTTCTACGTTGGACTTTAGAGCTATTAATTACCAGACCCTCATGACCAGATCTGCTCTGGCCTTGGTTGCTTAGGCTTGTTAGGTTATTTCTGACCTCCCTGATGCTGAAAGGAAATCTCCTGAAATATCAATTGTAGGCTTGCCACTCTATGAAGTATAGCTATGATGTTGCTTGATGCCTCTACCAAGGCTGTGGCTTTTGGATCTGTCATGAGGTGTTATTCTTCGCTTCATCTCCAGTCTTTGCATGAGGACATTAAGGCCAAGTTGTTGGATGCTCCCTAGGATAATAAACGCCTTTTTGGGACTGTTGCTGCTGACCTGTTTGTCACTTCAAGAGAAAGGCAAAGCCTTTCAGGATCTCAAATATATTATTGTCTCCTGTTCATAAGATGTCCTTCTATTCATATTGCAGTATTCATAACCTTATGGAGTTGCTGCCTACAGCACCGGCCATCCGGCCAGTATACCAAGGTCTTAGAAACAGGGGTACATGTGACATTGCATGCAGGAGCCATAAACTGACGTAGGCTATATCTGTGACCTTTGCACATACCCAACTCAGAACTTTTCTGCTGCAGTCTGTTTCAGACATCTGATCGCCATTCTCAGAAATCTGGCGTTTGTTCGACTTCGGCCACCCATTTTCGATCGTTTTCTGGCTGTCCACACTAGAATAAGTACATCTGTGGGATTTTTTTGTTTCTTTGCCTTTTTCAGGTGTACATGTCATCTAGAAAGGGAAATTGTGCTTGTGGAAGACAAATTCCACATAAGGGCAAACGCAAGCAGTGATTATTTTGTCTAGGGGCTGGTCACGATTACAAGTCCCGTGACATTTGCCAGTTGTAGCCATCTGGCGGCCTTAAATCTTTATTTAGAGAATCGGCGTCTCTGATGTTTAGTGTCCAGAATGGAGCGGGCACCTCCAAGGAGCTGCCTAGGAAGAAGGCCAAGAAAGTTGGTCCTGAAGCCCAAGCTGCGCCTCAGTTGTCCGGTGAGATTCTTGAGGTGAGTGTCAATCCAGGATTGTTCCAGACGTCAAGTATTTCACTGCAACCAGGAACCGAAATGGAAACTGGTTCAGCAGATACCCACGATACAGTTGCTGAGGTTTTTCAACCATCAGAGCCTGATGGTGAGGGGGAACCATAGCTCATGGCTTTGGAGGGGCCTACTATTGCCTTTCCATCCACTATAACGTTGGCGCCCAGGCCTACTACTGCTCCTTCTACCTCTTTAGAAAGAAAACAGAAGGGAAAATAACACAAAAAAACCCTACTCCACCCTGGGAGACCTTTTCCCAGACTCTGTTCAAGGCCTTTCAGGTTCTCCAGACCCAGATTCCCCATTCAGGCCTACCAATTATTCCACAGGTACTATCTGAGGAAGAGTCTTCCTCATAAGATGAGTCTTTAACTTACTGTTCTCAGATTGAATCCCTCAAGGATTTTGTAACTCCAGAAGAAAAAGAGTTCCTCACTCCTGACTCCCCTGGAGAAGATTTCTCCTTTGGGGATACCATTTCCCTGCTTAGACAACATTTCTGTTGGGAGCTCTCAGGTGTTTCTGAGACTAAAAAGAGATGCGTTGAACTCTTGCAGATGGAGCAGGCCTCACCATCTGCAGTCCCACCTTTACTTTCCAGGATGCTTTTTCTGCTGCTTCTCAGAGCTCAAGCATCTCAGCCTCCTGCTTCTCAGAGACCTGACAGATTTAATAAAGTGTCTGTAAGGAGCAGTACCTTTTCAAGAACCCGCCAGCAGACACTGCAGTCGTTGCAGTGTCAGCTGATAGTCCTCTGGGCAACTACCTTCCTCTTCCCTTTCCCTACTGATAAAGAGAGTAAACTTATGGACAGGTTGAGGAAGTAAGTATATACTTCCATCTTGGTTATCAGACCCACATGGCTAAGTTTGTTTAGATTCCCTGACCAAGGCCTCTACTCTTCTGTCCGAGGTTCCAGACTCACCAGCTAAGGCCCAACTGAGTACCCTTCCGTCCACGGTTTCTTAAGTGACCAGACACTCTATTAAAAGTGCGGCTATGATTCTGCAGACGTGTCTTCAAAGTCTGCTGCTTCTTGTTCTGTGTTAAGGAGGTTTTCACATGGTTGAGACTTTAGCCTTTACCTTTGGATGTCCAAGCTAAGCTGTTAGGTGGCCCTTTGGACAACAATGCCCTCTTTGGAGCTGCCTCTGCAGAGCTACTTAAGTCTCTGCAGGTAAAAGGTAAAGACTTACAAAATCTTAAACATTTATTGTTTCACCTGTTCCCAGATTCCATAGAAATTACTCTCAAAAGCCTAGCATTGTCAAGAGGCAGTCCTCTCATCCCTCTGCAACTCAGTCCACGCGACGGAAACATCCTAGGAAACAATCTGCTCCTAGATCTTCTACCACCCCCACACCTTCTTCCTTTTGGAGATGGCCAGACCCAGATAGAGCTCCTCCACTGCGACTCTCTTCCCTTACCCAGTTCCACTCCCCCAATCTCTATGCCTAACCCTTTCCCTACCCTCCTGGCTGAAAATCACCACAGACAAGTGGGTGCTGTCCATCATCAAGAGGGGATACTTCATGACTTGGTGGGCAATTCCACCCTTCCATGGAATTCCTCAACCCCCACCCAATCTGTTTCCACTTTTTCCCATTATCCTGAGCCAACTCCTCTTTCAGGGAACTATAGAACAAGTACCAGAGGATCATTTAGTCAATGGGTTTTATTCCAGGATGTTTTTGGTTTCAAGAAAAGATGTTCCTTGGAGACCCATACTCAGCTTATCCCACCTCAATCTCTTCCTCAAGGTGCCTACCTTCAAAATGCTCACATTACAGCACCTTCTTCCCCTTATTCCTCAGCAAGCCTTCATGGCCTCCCTGGATCTGAAGGTTGCTGACCTTCACATCCCTATTTATCCCACTTACAGGAAATGTTTACATTTCTCAGTGGGTTCTTCACATTTTCAGTTCTCTGCCTTACCCTTTGTGAATACTCTTGGAGCTGTGGGGAGCCCAAAGTGTCTAGCCCTAGTCATTGCACATTGCAGACTGCAGGGCATACAAATTTAGCCTTACTTGGACAACCTCCTTATTCTGCACCAAGATCCTCTCACCCTGTCCCAATACTTGGGAATTGTTTGCAGGATCTTGCAGGATCTAGGTTTCACTGTAAATTGCCTAAAGTCTCAAATGTCTCCTTCCCAAGATCTTGTTTTTTCTGGGGTGCAGGATAAGGGCAGACTTGATGTCAAGTCTTTGTCCCTGCTCAAAAAGTGGAATTTCTCACTTACTTCTTCCACTCTCTGCTACCTCTACCAACCATCTCAGCCAGGGAGTTTCTCAGAATCCTAGGATACATGGCTTCCTTGATTCCCATGATCCCTCTATCCAGGATGTACATGAGGAAGTTTCAGTGGGTTTTGAGAAATGTTTGGAGCCAACACTCTCAACCCTTGGAAACAAAATTTCTCTTCTTCCCTGTTTAAAAAGGGAACTCTCCTGGTGGATTGCTAGCATTACCCTCAATCAAGGGGTATGCTTGCAGACCCCTCCACCCAAACAGCATCTTTACACAGACGCATCAGATCTAGGTTGGGGGGCTATCCTACACATGCCAACACACAGCACAAAGTTCAGAGGGAGTGGTCCATTCAAGAAAGGACGGACCACATCAGCCTAAAAGAGCCAAGGGCCCTTTCCTTGGCAATACAGGCCTTGCAAGAGATCCTTCCACCAGACACCCTGAAGGTCATCACAGACATGACAGTTCTGTGGTATATAAACAAACAGGGAGGAAAAAAAATCTTACCCACTCTGCAGTCTTGCTATTCAGATTTGATCTCTGGCAGCAGCACTATATATTCACTTGCAGGCAGTTTACATCCCATCAGAAGACAATGAAGATGGCAGACACCCTGAGCAGAACTTTAACACCCTCCCACGAATGGATGCTTCACAGGGGGGAGGTATTTCTGGATGTAATTTACAGGTGGTGTATTCCTCAGGCAGATCTGTTTGCCTCCTCCCAGAACAGACAAATGCCCCTCTTTTGCACAAGGCTTCCCCATCCACAAGCCTGGAGGGTGGACGCCTTTTCCTTTTCATGGGAGGGAATGTTTCTTTATGCCTTCCCGCCATTTCCTTTGATTCACAAAGTCCTCCTGAAAATACAGAAGGACAAACCAAAAATCCTGCTGGTGACCCCCTTCTGGCCAAGACAGCATTGGTTTCCCCTACTCTACATTGTAGCCCAAGGGCAATCACCACAGGTTACCTCACCACTTTGACCTACTCACACAAGACCCCCTGTCTTATTCATCCCCACCTTCTCAATCTTAAACTGACAGTGTGGGGGATAGAGTTCTGGTCTCCTTTAGGCACCTATATTCAGAGGACATACTCAATGTCCTGCAGGAGGCCAGGAAACCAAGCACCAGGAGAAACTATTTATTAAAATGGAAAAGATTCTCCCATTGGTGCCTCAAGAGAAAACGGGACCCATTTCAAGTTTCTGTTCCAATGGTCCTTTCTTACTTGTGTGAGTTACTACATTCAGGGCTGACTTATTCCTCAGTGAAACTGCACCTCTCTGCTATTTCTGCTTGCCTTCCCTTGACTGCACCTCTAGCTTCCAGGTTGGATGTCAAGCTGTTTCTGAAAGGGGTCCTTCACATAAGACCTCCCCGTAAGCCTATCCCTCCTCCTTGGGGCCATAACTTTGTGCTAGAAAAGCTTACATTGGCCCCTTTTGAGCCAGCCCATTCGTCCTCTCTCAAATTTTCTACATGGAAAACAGTCTTGTTAGTGGCCGTTACTTCTGCCAGGAGGGTCTCTGAGATCCAAGCCCTTATGGCTTCTCCTCCGTATTTGTTTTTCATAAAGATAGGGTTTGTCTCAGAAGTAACCCTTCATTCACACCTAAAGTAGTTAATGAAATTAAATCAGGCCATTAATTTACCTGTCTTTTACCCTCCCCCACAGAACTCCACAGAAAGGGCTTTGCATTCCTTGGATCTTCATAGGCAACTGAGGTTCTACTTAGACAAGACAAAACCCTTCAGACAATCTGACCAACTATTTGTCTCCTTTCATCCTAGGGCCCTTGGCAAAGCAGTGTCAAAGCACACACTTGCCTCTTGGATTTCTAAAGCCATTGCCTTTTGCTATTCCATTCATGGAAAGCAATTGAGTTCATTTGTCAAGGCCCATTCCACCAGAGCAACTTCCTCTTCAGCAGCTTTCCTCAAGGGTGTGGATTACGCTTCTATTCTAGAGGCTGCAACTTGGTCTTCTGTACATACCTTTACCAAGCATTACAAATTGGATTTGATCTCCAAGGCTAGAGCAGGGTTTGCTAGGTCTATCCTGCAGGGTCTCCTAGACTCTGCTCCCCAACCTGCCTCCCATGTTACTTCCTAGAGAGCTGTGGTACTCTCCACAAGGTTATGAATATTGCAACATGAGAATAGAAGGACATAGAATAGTTGTGTGAATAGTTGTGTAAGAACTTACCATAACCATAGATGTCCTTCTGTTCCATGTTGCAGTATTCAGTCCCTCCCACCTCCCCCTTTTTGGCCATATTATTACCTGTGTTTTTTTCCCTACCACTGATTTTGGGGTCTATATTAGAACATCGAAAGTTTAATGGTTCGAATCACTAAAGGTTGAGACCGCACTACATTGAAGTAAATGGAAATCTCCCCTTACAGAGATTTCCGTTTTCCCGTTCAATGTTCTGCACTTTCACCATTCTCAGCCGACATTGTCGACTTTCGAGAATATAATAGGAAACCCTGATTTTGTGTGTCTGGGAGGTTTATGCTTTTTCTCTCCACCTGCTCCTGGGGTCTCTCTCTGTGCTGCAGCCACTACTGAGTTGGGTATGTGCAGACGTCACAGATATAGCCTACGTCAGTTTATGGTCACACATGCCGCTGTTTCCAAGACTTTGGTATACTGGCCAGATGTCCGGTGCTGCAGGCAGCAACTCCCTAAGGTGAAGAATACTGCAACATGGAAGAGAAGGACCTCTATGGTTATGGTAAGTTCTTACACAACTATTCTTTCCAGAAGAATTATCCTTCTAGATCTGCTTTTGTCTGCTGGCAAACCTGCCAGACCTCCAAGGGCAGGAAGCTTACTCTATTAATGCTTTTCAGACTTCTGTGACCCAGAAGCCTCCTTCAACTGATAATCCTGCTTCACTTTGACAATTCCACCCCACTCACCCTCCACACTCTTAGACCAGGTTCTTTTATCCCTTCGGCTTTCTCTTTGTCTTCTAAATTGGCTTCTCATCACTTTAGACTCTTGGGTTCTTTCTATCATCCATCAGGGTTATTTCATGATATGCAAGTCTCTCCCTCCTTTTTCAAGGATTCCTCAACCTCTTCTAGAGCAACTTCATTTCCCAGAGGTCCTAGGGTCCCTAGTGAACCAAGGAACCATTCAGCCTGTTCCCACCTTCCCAAGTGGGATAGGGTTTTTATTCAGGATGTTCCTTGTTCCTAGAAAGGGTGGGCATTTGGAGACCTAGTCTGTATCTCTTCCTGCTCAACACCTTTCTCATTGTCCCCTCTTTTCAAATGCTTACTCTTCAAACACTGTGCATACCTTTACTAAGCATTATAAGGTGGCTGTGATTTCTAGAGCCAGAGCAAGTTTTGCTAGAGATACTTTGTATGGCTTTGTTGAGGGCTCTTCTCAGCCTTCCACCTCCCGTTCTGTTTCTTGAGCTTTTTACTTTTCCTGTAGTTAATAATGCTGCGACAGTGATAAGAAGGACACAGTACAGTTGTGCAAGATCTTACCTTTACAGTAGATATCCTTCTCGTCACTGTTGCAGTACTCACCTCCTCCCAACAACCCCTTCTTGTTTGTTTTGGATTCCCCTTTGACTGAGGGTCTCCCATATTTCTTCTTGCACCTTTTCTTTTTCTGGATGTGCATGGACTCCTTTGTCCTGTGGAAGCTGTGCTGTACTGGTGCAGTTCAGTTCTGGGTAACTGCATCCATACGCCACTTTTATGCCCTGCATCCTGTGCAGGGAGTATATGTGTGATGTACAGTGCATACAAGATGATAAGACTTTGGTATACTGGCCAAACGATGGGGTGTCCTAGGCGGGAGATCCCTATAATAAAAATACTGTAACAGTGAAGAGGGCATGTACTGTTCTGGTAAGATTTTACCCAGTGGTACTATCTTCATGATGTCCATGTAACCTTCGGTGGTTTTCTCCCACTCCCCAGTTCAAAAGCATTATTTTCTATTTGCACTGAGTTGCTTACAATCTTGCTTTTGCAGATCTGTGTTACTCCTGAAGAAACGTAGCTTTGACTGTACTGACCTTTGCTCTTTAAAATGTTACCTAAATTTGTCAAAACCTTCCTTTCAAAAAGCAAATATCTTTTAATTGTGTGGCTGCAGTCATCATCTGCAGACATCATTCAACCCTGGAGAATGTTTGTCTCTTCGGCTCCTCCTTCTTCCCATATATTTGCAATGAATTGATAGGGTTAGATCACATAATCTTGTTTATTTATTTTATGTTGAGCAACAAGCCAGCTTTTAGTTTGGAAAATATGCACCCTGGTCCTGTCCTGCAAGGTTCTAGCAGTTATACAAGAATATGACTGCAGCACTTGGTTGGCTTGGAATATGAGTACTTGTATTATTACTGGGAAGTGCCTTGTTGAGGTAGTAACATTCTGTAGATGAGATTTTGTATATGTTTAACAAAACGTACTGAGTATGTATTTGTCTGTACACTTTATACTAATCTTGTTTCGTCTGTCCTTACTGTTTTTTTTCTAATGCATTTATGACCTTTTTTCAAATAAAAGCATTTAGTAAAAATTAAACATTTGCTATGTGATCCATAAACAATGCAGTCAAGGAGCCCAGCTGTTTGGGGAACAGAATCCAGGAAAAGAAAGTGCATTCCTTGATGGATCTCATCTCTTTTCCTCAAACATTAGAATTTCTCAAGTATATGTTGCGTCTTTTATGCTGCTTGTGATTTGTATGTCGCCTATAAGGGAATATTTGGGGTGGGGTGTGAGTTGTGTTTACGTTTTCTATGCAGGTGATGCATGCATTTTGGCAGCTCAGCCCTGATGCCCGGTTCTGTTACCTGCTCGCCCGTAGTTTGTTCTTTCTCAGAGATCAGGCTTAGTGAAGAGTACCTCACACTGATCACTCAGTAGCTTGGCTGTTTGGGCTTGGTCCCTCTGTCATTGAGGAGGGAGGCAGGTGTTAGGCTAGACCCCTCATATTGTTTCTGCTGCATAATTCTAATCTGAATGCCTCTTTCTTGTGGATATTTTAACATCTTGGAAAAGGATTTAATTATGGTAGTACAGCCGAAAGAATGAATTGGTTTGTTAAAAGCCTTTTGACAGGCTCCAGTAATCCTTACATTTCATAAGAAGTGGTAGGTCTGCTCAACACCTAAATATTTTTCTGGCTGACTGATTCTTCTAATCATACACCAATAAACGAATTTCCAACAACTGTGAAGAAAAAACAAGCACTGATTCCCAAACGAAGAACAGGTATTCCACTATGTTTATTGTCGGACTGACACGAACAAAGTAAAACAATTAAAACCATAAAATATGAAACCATTCAATGTAAAGCGCTTTTCATCCGGATCTTATCCGGACTTCTTCAGACAAACAGTTCCATTCTAAAAAGCCGAAGTTCAAATAGTTAACACACAAAGCACTGACCAATCAAACCCAGCTCCAAAATTAACTAGTTGTTAAAGTAACAACCACTCTCTTAAAGTCAACTATTATACTCTAATTACCAGATAAGTTATAAAATGTTCATTATTTAATCAAACACTTTTTCCTTCCTTCTTACAAGTCACCTATAGATGTAAATATTCGTACGTCTTAAAATAATTAATTGATACGAACATTGTATCAAAAATCTGTTTAAAGTGCGAACATTCTATCATCTTGTAAACGCTGCTGTAACCCCTTTAGGTTAGGTTCAGTTAATCTTCCAATCAATTTAAAATGGTTACAAAGTTGTTGTGTACTTTCACTGTCCCATAACACCTCACATAATGTGACTTATTCCAGTACTAATAATAGATCAACTTTGGGACTTTCTTACTCAAAGTTTTTTTCTTTGTTACTACTATGAACTACTCTGTTTTAACATACATCCCTGGGTGTAGTGTAAGTCCTAAAATCAGATTTTTCTCTCTACTGAGGTACTGATATTCTAATTCCAGGTGCACAAGTGTGTGAATTTTGCTTCTTCTGTGTGTGCACTCTGCTAATATTTTTTAGCATTTTTTTACTGTCCCCATCTCACTCCTTGTTTAGCACACTGGTTCCAGGCCCAAACCATTTTTTTAACGTCTGCCGGTCGTAGGGTGATTGCTGCTAACAACAGGCACCAGAGCTGCCATTATTGCCTTTACGTGGCCCAAGCACAGATTATTGTGCCGTCTGCCACATTATTGCATTTACGTGGCCCAAGCACAATTATTGTGCCGTCTGCCAGAAATATAATCATGCTACTTGTAAGCATAGAAAAGAAACACTGCAGCATTATTTCATGAAACAAGCCTTTGCTGGAATGTCACCTGATCCCCTCTATCGATAGATTTCCAGCTGGCCTGTAACGTCAGCAGGGCAGGTCAATTAAGAAATTAAGGTTCATCATTAGGAAACTTGGGAAACGGCCCTGCAGTCATGGTCCCATCTCTGGTGTCTAAGGGCAGAGCTGTGAGCATCCATCCCATTGATCAGAAGTGTCACGCCAAGGTCACTGCAGTCTTAATAGTTGTGCCCTTCTGTAGAGCATTGGAAAACATTGCACCCGCTTTCCACAGGTGTAGTTTATCCTAGCCCCCCTTACATTAACTGACTATGAAAAGCTGGCAAAAGTCATCATTATTGTAAAAGGTAGAACATTGGTGGCCTGTGGTAAGCCCCTGGCTAAGGGGAGATTTGAGAGTCCATTTGAGAGTTAGATTTTTAACATGTTCTGTGCTGCTAGTTCTGCAGTTTCCACACTGTCTTGTGTTCTTTTCCACAGCATCAGTTATGAAGCTTCCAGCACCAAGGCCAGTATCAGACATGTACTCGTGGCGTCAACATCACCATTCCTGAGACTGAATAATTTGTGGACACTTCTGTCACAAATCAGGTAGAAGGAATCAGTATGCCTGACACCATATTCAGCACCAGGTTACTCACCACTACACAGACAATGATGCTGTTTTTCAACTGATGGCGTCTGCTGATCAGATGACTGTATGTCAGCACTGTCCATATCTACGATGACTGTAATGTGACTGACCACTCTCATCAGTGTTGGTCTGACACCCTTGGTGCCTTTTTTTCTCCCTCTGCTACTCTTATCTTTGCCCACCACAGGTCATCTCAGAAGTATTGCCAACACAAATCTTGGTAGCACAGCAACATTACCTGCAGGTGCCATTTTTCCCCAGCTGGTGTTGGCCATGCACAAGGGAGGTCTGCAGCTTATTGCACATACATTTTCTTGGGCTGCTCAATCAGGTGTCCAGTCTAGCTCATCAAGTCTGCAGCAGCAACAGCAGTGTTCATTGTAGAGTGAGGTACCTAGAGACCATCTTCTTTATTGGAATTCCAGGAAGGTCACTCAAATAAATGAAGGCCACAGATTATCCTGTAGAATCCTCTGGTTCCTGATACATATGAGGAAGAACAGACCACCAACTCAGCATCACTCTCTCAGATGGTCCCTGATGACTTAAAGCAATGGAGAATGGCTTACAGACCCCATCCTTTTGCCCGAAAAGAAGTTGCAGAAGGTCTGACAGCTTTCTCCATTGTCTTTCTTATGGTCCTTCCTTATGGTGGACATTTTGGAAGATGCCATCTCCAGACATGACCATCTCCAGTGCTGAATAAAGCAGACAGGAATTATCCTTCTAATCTCTCTACACCAGATTCGGTTACAGGCTTTGCAAATTAGATTCAGCAATAATTCACATCCCAAATTATTCACCTGCAGTCCTGCTATGTCTTGCTACGATTATGTACATCTTCCCTGTCGATCACTGACCTGTTCTTTCAGCCAAAGATAGAGAGCACCAACCTCTTCCACGTAGCTCAATTCAACATATCTGCCCCCTCCCTCTCTTGTTTAACCAGTGTACTAACCTTTGACATAGCCGTAGATCTCCTTATATTGCATCTAAAGCTGGTCCAGCTGTAGATTTCTGTATTGCAGTATATTGCAACTAAACCTGCATTAACTATATTATTCTCCTTCAAGCCCAGCCTCAGACATAATGTTTTTTGTTAGCAATTTTTAATTGTTTTAATAGTAATTACAGAGTACAGTAATATGTAGTTTGTAAAGTATATACTACTGAATGTAGTCTGAGTACATGTATTTGCCACGTTTTATGTAAAGTATATACTACCAAATGTAGTCAGAGGACATGTATTTGCCACATTTTACTCCCCTCCTACACCCATCCTCATGCTCCCAGACACAAAAAAGACATGCAAATGTTTCTAATCCTACTGCACAGCACATATAACTTATTTTGTCTCACTGTCGTAGACACACAGACACAGTATTCCATATAAAACAAAGGCTATTGATGGTCTGCTCTCATCTTTGCTTAGCACTTCTGCAAAGACCATCATTCATTCTCACTCAACACATTCAGTTAAATCAAAATTAAAATGAAATCTCAAATGTATTTATTTATTTATTTAACATTTGTTTACCAGGAAAGTCCATCTGGGACAGAGCCCGTTTTCAGCAGAGGCCCAGGGAGAAGTGCTCCAGCTTGTATGTCTTTGGAATGTGGGAGGAAACCGGAGTGCCTAGAGGAAACCCATGCGAACACAGGGAGGACATACAGTCTCTACACAGAAGGCACCCCAGCTTAGAATCAAACCAGAGAACCTCTTGCTGTGAGGCAACAATGGTAACCACTGTACCACTGTGCCGCCCTTACAGTTATATTGCTGTCTAGTATGTCAGTGTAGGTTGGTTTTGCAAACGTCATATTTCTTCTGTATGGCCCTCACAACTGTGTCTTTTCTCTGAACCTTGTATATTGGCTTCTTTTTTGCCCTTGCATTTCCATCTTTATGCATTTCTATGTAATTGGTCAGTGTTACGGAACTTGATTGTACTTATGAAATGTATTTCACTACTGTGCTGCATTTATTTAGGTCATAACTGAAAATTAGCCACTGTTATCCATTCCACATACCCCAAAAAGCTAATTAAAATAAATCACAGTGCTGGATCAAGAAATGAGGCTACACATGGCACAATCCCTTTTCCTGTATCAGAAAAAGTTGCAAACACTTTTCTTGTACGGTTTGTAATAGTCTCTTACTTTTTATATGTAGCATCCTAAATTGTATAAAAATGTATCAACTAGTTGCCATACTCTTCCATTAAACGTTCATCCTTTATTTTGTTTTCCAAGTTAATTTTCATTTTGCATCTTGGCAGATCCTGCCCTGCTACACATTGAGCATCTGCTCGTGGCCCTGGCCGTGGGCATTTGGTGCCGTCTTCCCATTCCCATCGGTGCCATCTCACCGCACCTCTCCTGAGGAAATGCCAACTTCAGGGCAACTTGTCAGTGTGCCTTGTGAGAGTGAAGGAGTGCTTCTCATTCTGGACTATGTGTTTTCAGTGGCCTTGCACAGAATTAATGTGACAGTTAAAGTATGAACGAAGGGGTGCTGTTTTACCACAATAAGACCACATAAAGTGAGGCCCAGGGCAGATCCCTGCCCCCTTTTCCTAATTTGTGCTGATTGCACATCACACTTGGAACCTCATGCTCTGTATCCGTCCTATCGGTGCAGCTGTTCTATCTAACCGTAACTTTGAGTAGTGAGCATAACGCATCTCAGTCATTATGACTGCATCTTATCAGTAAAGCTCTACTCAGCTTAATTCCACTTTTCCATGCATGTTTTGATATTAACTGCTTCTTGAACTAAATGTTGTAGCATATTCTTGCATCTGTAAATATATGTGAGTGTGTGTGTGAATAATTTGTTTTTTAGCATATCTTTGTATGTGTAAATATGTTTTGTTCATTTCTTAATCCTACTCACCTGGGCTGTGCATGCATATTGGTCCATTGAGGTCAGTGCACTACCCCAGTAAACAAATATAAGTAAATAATACATTTGAGGATACCCAGAGGGTAGCCATCCAGTCAACCACGGTATAAATGAAAGATAATATTATCACACTGCTTAAGCTGCAGGGGCAGCTTATTCCGATTATCGGAGACACACTGCTTAATGAATCTGTCTCACTACATCATGATGTTCTTCATGTTTCACTGTTGCAGTCATCACACTTGGGTTATCCTGCCAGGGCTATCCCTCAGTTGGCCTGAATACCAGAGGCTTAGTATTTCTGCGTCGATTGCTGTCGCTCCAGGACTGATGTCAGGTCGTCAGTGGTATAAAATCAGGCAGCTGACGTCATTACATCAGTCTTTCATGCTGAAGAGCCCAAAGCAGAAGCAGTTTGCATGAGTGCCGGTCGGCTGCTACCTGAGTTTTTCATTTCTGAAATTGAAGTTGAAGTCTTCTAAAGCTATGTACCCCGTAGACAATCTTTTTTCTTGCTCTAACCGATGTCAGAAAAGGTTAACAATTGTCTCGCCTGTGGAAAGCAAATACCACACCGAGATTTCCCTTCTTACTGCGTCACCTGTTACGCCAGAACTATATGTGTTCAGGCCCTTATCGTAGCTAAATACTTTCACTCTTGATCTCCGTATTCCAAAATGGCTTCGGTAAGCCATCCGACTACCGATCTTCTGAAAAAATGTAAGGGTAAAGACATAGACAGACCGCACAGGTCCAAAACTGCTGACGATGCTTCCGTTAAGCTAGTCGCCAGTTCGCTGGTACTCGGTGTGGGGCTTTCGCAGACCCTGATGCCCGCTTCGGTGGAGTCGCAGGCCACTACCGAGACCCGTTCGTAGTCCGGTATGCCGCGAGACTCTTCTTTGAATAAGGATCCTGTGGATATCTCTCCCTTGGATGAGTCCGGAGCCGCTGAGCAGGCACTGGCTTCCGAGGGAGTTCTTCGCACTACCGATATTCGACACAAACCGACGACTTCTTTCGCGTCTTCAGTTCTTTCTAAAACTACCAAGTTTCTAAGGCCAAGGGTATGAACTATGCCTAAAAAACCGACGACCCAAACTCAATCACCTGCTTCCATGCTTCAATCTCAAATGCTTAAAATGGCGGAAGACCTTATAATGCTTATTAGGGGAAGCCAGCCTATCCCTTCTAAAAGAAAGAGACTTGTACCCAGCAGCTTTATCTGACCAGGAGTCCGACGACTCTGAGGTTTCAGAATATGAAGACATGCCCTTGTCTGCTTATGAGGATTGAGATGCAGAGGAATCCATCCCCTCTGCCTCTGCTCCAGAGGATTTTTCATTTGGTGAAACCCTACATACTTTGAGAGAACATTTTCATTGGGAATGTCAGGATTATCCTCAGTCCAAAAAGAGACTCAGGGAATTTTTAGATTTACCACAGCACAGACCCTTAGCTATCCTTCCTGTCCTGGATGTTGTGGATGATGTTTTAATGGAATCTAGTTTAACTCCTGTAACCCTACCACCTGCTCCCAGGAAACCTGATAGGTATTACAGAGTCCCCGAATCACACAAATTTCTTTTCAAAAATCCTACTGTGGGCCCAGAGGTCATCTCCCAGGGAACTAAAGGAATAAAAGCAGCCACAGCCAAGAATCACACCCCTTCGGACAGGGATTCCCGAGCTTTAGACAGATGGGGTAAAAAAGTATACACCTCTGCAACTCTTGCCATTAAAGCACTAAATTTTCAGTTCCACATGTTGAAATATCAGCAACATGCAATGGAGCTCCTTAAACAAAAATGATCTACGTTTTCCTACTTGTGCGGAAAATAAAGAATTACAGGAGCTTATGCATTCTGCAAGCCAAGTTACTAAGCACACCTTGCAATGTGGCTTTGACGCCCTAGAAGCATCCTGCAGGGCAGCAGTCACAGGTTCTATACTTAGAAGGTATGCTTGGCTTAAGGAACTAACCTTGCCAGACCATGTCAAATCAAAATTGTTGGATGCAGCATTGCACAAAGCCAATTTTTTTGGCACCAAGGCAGAAGAGGTCTTAAAAAAGATGGAAGAAAAATCTAAATCTATGCAGACAGTTAAAGACTTCTTGCAAGTCCAGCTTCCGAGGTTCAGTAGGCATTGCCCCTCCAAACACTGGTCCTTTTCAGCCCCCTCAAGGCCAGTTCAGATAAGAGCTAAGGGAAGCAAACCCCCCCCCCCCCCAGACAGCAGTCCCAGGGAATGCAGAGATCTAAGCAATGGAGTTCCTCCACTTCAAAAACAGGGCATGCTAAGCCACCCCCTTATGTAAAGAACTCACAATGACTTTACAACACCTCCCCTTACCACTGCCCACCTGCTTGTGCCCCTAGGAGGAAAACTGTCCTCTCATGCAAAAAACTGGGCTTCCATCACCAACTTCCGATGGGTCCTCAACATAGTGTCCCAGGAATACAAATTGTATTTCCACACACTGCCAAACCCCAAATGGGTTCCTAGATATTCCTCCAAACCAGTGGGCAGAGGCACAAAATCAAGTCCATTCACTGCTATCCATGAGGGCAATACAGCCTGTTCCTTCAGACCAGATAGGCCAAGGTTTCTATTCCAGGCTGTTCCTAGTACTCAGAAAAGAGGGCATCTGGTGCCCAATCCTCACTCTATCAATTTTAAACACTTTCCTGGTGATACCAAAATTCAAAATGCTCACCCTGCAGCAGCTTCTTCCTATGCTATCCAAGGATGCTTGGTTAGCCACCCAAGACCTAAAAGAGGCCTATCTACACATCCTAATCAGGGATTCTTGCAGGAAATATCTACATTTCAGGACAGGATCTATGCACTTTAAGTTCTCTGTTCTTTCTTTTGGCTTATCCACTGCTCCCAGAGTTTTCACAAAATGCCTGGCTCCTGCCATTGCTTTTTGCAGACAAAGAAATATTCAAATTTACCCCAACCTAGATGACTGCCTGATTCAGGCAGACAGTCAGGAAAAGCTATTACAGCACCTGACCTTTGTAAAGGAGCTACTGCCCCCCCTGGGGTACACTTTAAATGAAAAGAAATCCAAACTAGTCCCCACTCAAAAAATTGTATTCCTAGGAGCAAGCCTGGACACAGCATCCCAGATGACATTCCTTACTCCAGGAAAGCAACCCTATCTGACAGGCTACTTCTCTCAACTAGCCACCAGAACCCAGTTATCTGCAAGAAAAATCCTGCAAGCTGTAGGGTTCATGGCATCCTGCATTCTACTCATTCCATATGCCAGATTGCATGTAAGGAAACTTCAGTGGTACTTAAAAAGCGTTTGGTGTCAACACTGTCAGGACCTGGAAACCATCATACCTATGATACCTTGTCTAGGGAAAGATTTTCTTTGGTGGGCGGCAGCATGCAACCACAACAAGGACCTTCCCTTTTCACAACCCCACGCCACCCAGACCCTAACCACAGACACATCAGATTATGCCTGGGGTGCACACCTGGACGGCAGGCGCATTCAGGGCCATTTCAGCCCAAATTAAATGCATCTGCATATCAACCAAAAAGAGATGCTAGCTGTTCAGCATGCTCTGACAGCTTTCAGACCCCTACTGTCTTCAGGTCCTCTACCGATCAAAACAGACAACACCACAGTGATGTGGTACATCAACAAGCAGAGAGGAACTCACTCCTATCCCCTCTGCAGGGTAGCCATGACCCTTTGGCGCACGGCTTAAGCCATGCAAATTTACCTGATAGCATAATTCCTGCCAGGCTCCCAAAACTCTCTGGCAGACAACTTAAGCAGAAAACTCCTAGACCCACATTAGTGGCAGCTAGACCACAGCACCTTCAACCTTATAACCCAGAAATGGGGCACCCCGAAGGTGGACCTATTTGCCTTCCACAACAATCACCAGCTCAGCAAATTCTGCACCAGGAAACCTCACAGCAAGGCCTGGAAAGTGGATGCCGTATCCTTCCAATGAGTAAACCTCTCGATCTATGCATTTCCCCCTCTACCTCTATTCACAAGGGTACTACTCAAAATAAGGGAGGAAAAACCAAGAGCAATCTCGATTGCCCCAGACTGGCCACGCCAGCACTGGTACCCACTGCTGTGCAGTCTGTCACCCCTACTTCAATGGCACCTTCCTCAGATTCCCAATCTCCTGACCCAGCAGAATGGAGAATTCATGCATCCACAATTGCAGACCCTGAACCTGGCAGCCTGGCTTATTCCCTGACCTCTCCTCCAGTTGCTAGCCTGAGCAAGAAAGTCCTGGATGTTATACGTGAGGCCAGATGCCACATCACTAGAAAACTCTATGCTGACAAGTGGAAAAGGTATTGCACCTGGATCCAGGCTAAGGGAGCTGATACAGCATAGCCCTCCCTACCTCTCATCCTGGATTGCCTAGCAGACCTACTTTACAGGGGCCTATCCTTCTCTTCTATTAAAATTCATGCCTCTGCCATCTTGGCTTATTACAGCACAGAGTCACCTCTCTTTGCTCACCCTATCATCAAACAGTTCCTAAGAGGGGCTAACAATTTAAGGCCACCCAGAAGAGCTCCTACCCCAGCTTTGGGCCTTAACTTTGTGTTGGAAAAGTTCACACTATCTCCCTTTGAGCCTGCAGCTTCAGCAGAATTATAATTCCTGTCTTGGAAAACAGCCTTGCTTCTGGCCATCACTTCAGCTAGAAAAGTTTCAGAGCTACAAGCACTAATGGCTGTGAAGCCTTTCATCATTTTTCATGCTGACAGGGTCTCCCTTAGGACTAACCCAACCTTCATGCCTAAAGTGGTGTCCAGTGTGGCTCTCAACCAATCTATTAATTTGCCCACCTTCTTCCCTAACCCTCAAAATAAGAGTGAAAGGATTCTGCACTCTTTAGATGCACACAGACAACTTGGATTCTGCCTGGATAGCACTAAGCCCTTTAGGAAAACTGACCAGTTGCTAGGCAGCTTTGCAGCAGGGGCTGAGGGCAAGGCCATATCCAAGCAAATGATCTCCAAATTAATAGCACACTGTATCCATTTCTGTTACAAACACCATGGGAAACCACCCCCACAGGGGGTCTGGACACATTCCACAAGGGCAACCTCCACCTCTGCAGCTTTCCTCAGAGGGGTCCCTACCAGGGACATCCTGGAGGCTGCAACATGGAGTTCTGTTCATACCTTCACCAAACATTGCCACCTGCCTATCTTTTCTAAATCCAGAGCAGGCTTTGCAACCACAGTCTTGCATCGCATACTAGCCAGCCTCACAACTTCTCGACTGCCTCCACTCTTTACTTCAGCTTTGGGAATCAACCCAAGTGTGATGAATGCAACAGTGAAACATGAACATAGTACAGTTGTGTACACTTACCATAAATGTAGATGTTCAAGTGTATTCACTGTTGCAGTCCTGGTTTCCCACCCTCCATCCCCCTCGTCTCTCTCACTCTCTCTCTTCCTCACTCTCTACAAGGATTGTTGGTATTTACTTTCTACTGGTGGAATTTTTCCAGCAAAACCTAGTTCCCTATTTGGGGGGGGGGGGGGGGGCTGACATTTGGGCAAGAAAAACTAATGTAATGGCATCGGCTGGCTGAATTTATACCACTGACGACCTGACGTCAGTCTTGGGGCAACAGCAACCTATGCAGAAATACTAAGCCTCTGGTATTCGGGCCGACTGAGGGCTACACCTGGCAGGATAACCCAAGTGTGATGACTGCAACAGTGAATACACTCGAACATATACATTTATGATAAGTGTACACAACTGTACTTTGTTTTTCTGCTAATGAAGATTTAGTTCCTTGAAACGATGCCACGCACTACACTTATTATTGATAAGAAAATAAACACAGACAGAGCTGTTATCAAAAACCATGCTGCTAAAATGAAATATTTTCAGGTAGCATTTTTTTCACTTTTTGCAGGAATTCTTCGTGTTTGGAATGCTGCATCTGGGCAATGTGTTTATTCTCATTCACCACCTGGACCATTGCAGGAGAAAAAAGAGGCAGATGCTGAAGAACATTCTTTGACTTACTGTGCACTTGTTCCTGCAATAAAGAAAATTATTACAGTAACAGCAGAACACAACTTCATCCTGTATGATCTTTTGACCCTTAAACTTAAACAACAGGT
>NC_056746.1:97586870-97674370 GCF_019279795.1 Protopterus annectens
ACTGGATGAACCATCCCTTGGATTATGGACACCCTGCTTGGTTGTGCTGCTGGCCTCCGTGCTGCCATGTCCATAAAGGCAGCCTAGTGCCTAAACTGCCAAAACCCCAGCAAGTCCCCTGTCTAAGTGGCCTCCAGCTCCAGTTCCAGCCCCAGTCCCAGTTCCCAAATGGACTCTCTGATCTCATCATCTCATATCTTATCTAATCATCCCCAGGGCAGACAGGGCCTCTCAACCTCCTCCAGAAAAGAGACCCCCCAGAGCCCCTGCCAGTGTGATGATTAGATGATTCTTCTATACAATACAATACATCCCATCCAGACTTTTTTTTCCTCTTTTCACTTATGAAGAAGGAATCTATTCCTTCTGCCTCCTGCCCTCTCCAGAGGGAATTTTCATTTGGGGAAACATACCTGCCATGAGGGAGCCCAATAATGTAGGGCAAGAGACTTTTCAGATTCAAGGAAAAGGCTTAGGACCTTTTTTTTTACCACAACACAGGCCTTTAGCTATACCTCCAGTTCTTCCTGTTGTGGATGATACACAGGCCCTTTGCAGATCTAGACTATCTCCCAGGGGCCAAGGCAGTTCAACACCTGTAAAAATCCCCCACTCTGGAATTATAGATAAACTCACTAAACTAGGTATAAATCCCATGTCACAAGATGGGTTGCCAACTGGCTTACTGACAGAACCCACACCGTGAAAGTAGCAGACTCCAAATCAGACTTTAGACCAGTGACAAGTGGAGTACCACAGGGTTCAGTCCTCTACTGTTTGGTATCTACTTCTCTGAAGTACAGGCTAACACAGAAGGTCTTTGGCTAACTAAATTCGCAGATGACTGCAAACTAGGAGCCATAATTGAAACTCCTAACAATGTAGACATCCTACAAAAGGGCCTCACTGAGACAGATGCCTGATGTCAAAGACATGGTCTCAAGCTCAATGCCAAAAAGTGCATTGTCATCCCCTTTGGTAAAAACTCTGTACCCATGAACTACCACATAGGCGGTAGTCTACTTAACACCGAAAGTGTGATAAGAGACTTTGGGACACAGGTGGACAGTAGTCTCTCCTTTGATAATCACATCGCCACAGTGGTCAGGAAATCCTTCTACGTGGCACACCTCATCACAAAAGGTTTCTCATCCAGAAAAAAAGTGGTTATTGTTCCCCTCTACTCAACACTCATTAGACCCATTATAGAGTACAACGCCCTTTTTGGTATGTACCTCAGAAAACATCTACAACAACTGGAAAGGCCGCAAAAATACCTCACAAAGAGGATTACTGGCCTCAAACAGATGCCTTACGCAGACCGTCTCAAAAAACTCCAGCTTTACTCTGTCGCATATCGCCTGCTCAGAGGTGATCTCTGCCTAACATACAAAGCTATGTCAAACCCAGAGCTTTTGGAAATGCTCCACTTAAAGAAATCCCAATCCCTCTGAGCTACACACTCTAGGGACCTAAACCTTGTCACCACAATAAACAGAACATGCTGGAAGGATAGATTCCTGTCCCAGAGACTTCCCATACTCTGGAACAGACTACCTATCTTTGTCAAACAGAGCTCCTCATTAACACTATTCAAGAAAAATCTTGATGATTGGATGGGTAATAGGAAAGTCACCCCGGGGATCACTTCTGTGGTTCTGCTTGACAGGGGCACAGGAAAATAATTTTCTTGGGTGGCGAAAGCCATGGTACCTTTTTGGCTAGGCTTGTATAGGCCCTAGGGCCAATAGCCTAGTACCTACCTATGAACACACAAACAAGATGCAATTGCCTTAGTTTTTGTCATCCCCAGAAAGACAGTTGGAAATAAACACAGGTCTTCACATATTGCTAGTAACTGCTTGCTCCTGGCTGTTATCTCTGGGTTTCTTGCCTGGTAGCAATTGTGTAACTTCCTTTGCAATTGCATTTGGACAATTAATTATTTCCAAAGTCAGATACATTTCTTATGGTGAAAGCATTTTATCACACCATTACTGCATTTTTGCAGCAGAATTAAATTGCATATTTTTCTCTTCATAATAGAACAAATACCATTCTTCGTTCAGTGTTTAAATATCTTTCAAGGGCAGTTTCATAGTGCATTTTTTGCAGGTTTTCCAAACCTTAAATGTTGCTTACAAGTATATTACAGTCTGAACTAGGAAAAGAAAACAGTGCATGCATCATATTTAAATCAGTTTCTCTCACATGGCATTGTAATATGTTTAGTTAACTTTGTAGTCGCATAACTGGAGATCTTCACCCCATAAACTGTCCAGCAGTTAGTATTAAAAGAGTACCCAGTCCCTGTACTGTTTAGTAGAGGTGTTCATTCATTTAAGACCATCTTGTGCCAGCTGCAGTACCAAAACAATCCCTGTTTTACATTTGAATGCTCTTGTTCATCCTGTTCATTTTCTATCTCTGTTGTATTTGCATTGTCCCTTACATTAGAAATACCTGTGTACTTCATTGCAGTTGCTCTATAGTATACTTGTGTAGGAAGCTGCTTTGTGTTGACTATCTCTTCTCCCTATGTATTTGTAAATGCTAACATGCCATTGGTATCAAAAACTCCTTCAGTGTGTCAGTAAAGATTAATGTATGTTTCACTCTTCATGTTTTACATTCCTTAATGGCTTGTACAGCTTGTGTTTTTTTTTCAACATACATAAGCCATCCAGCTGCTGTGAAACTCCATCCACGTTGCCATATCTGTCACAAAATTACATAAAAGTGAAATTAAATAAGGGTAGGCTTTCCATATTTTTTTCTCGATTTCAATGTTAATAACTATTGCAGCCTGAGTGAAATGTGAAGAGGTGTTTGTTGCAGCAAATAAAATCCAAAGTGTAATACTTCTTCAGTTCTAAAATAACAATAATAGATAAGCGCTTTCGTCCTGGTATTCCCAGGACTTTATCGGATAAATTCCAAACAACACAAGCCTAATTTTTAAATCATCCGCTTTGGGTCACATGAGTCGATTAAGAATTCAATATCTTCAGCAAACATATATCTATATATATATATATATATATATATATATATATATATAGATATATATATATATCTATATATATATACATGTGTATGTATATATATATATATATATATATATATATATATATATATATATGGGTCTACTTCATTTGCCCTAACTTCCAATTGACTGACACCCATTTAACTGACACTTCATTTGACTGACAAGTATTGGCAGTCTCCAGAGCACTGTAAGGCAAATAAATGGAATATGTCCCCTTCCCCACTGTAGTGCGACCCTGGAGTTAGAATATATAGATAGGGGGGTGTGGGGGCACAGCCCCCCACAATGGTTGGTGTGGGGGTGAAGCCCCCCCACTTAATTTCATATTATATTGCGTGGTTTTGCTTTAATGTTGCTTAGAAAAACAAAAGTAAGTGGGGGGCTTCGCCTCCAACACCCCCCCTGACTATATATTCTAACTCCAGGGTCGCACTACAGTGGGGAAGGGGACATATTCCATTTACTTGCCTTACAGTGCTCTTGAGACTGCCAATAATACTTGCCAGTCAAATGAAGTGTCAGTCAAATGAAGTGTCCGTCATTTGGTCTCAGTCAAATGGGTGTCAGTCAATTGGAAGTTAGGGAAAATGAAGTAAACCTATATATATATATATATATATATATATATATATATATATATATATATATATATATATATATATATAATTTTATATATATATATATATATTTTTTTTTTAAGCATAAAAGTTTGACAGCATTCCAGCCAACTTAGCACCTCTCCTAAAATACTGTCATAAATATTGATAAACACTGCAAATAAAATATAAAGTTAAATGTACCGTTCAGAAAGTTATTAATATAATATACCCTCATTATGCCTACCCAAACCATACAAGAACAGCTGCAACCTTTTAGAATGAATAAAAAAATATGTAGAAATATAAATTAATCACCAAAAATAGATAATCAAATATTTAAAAGTCCATATGTGAAAAGCCTAACAGTATGTTGTTTTCCTTTTTTCATCTTAAATATTTACCCTTCCAATGCTTTCCTTTTTAGTGAACAGGCAGTAGTACAATTGTCATTCAAACCTGGCAATTTAAAAGCATTAAATAAAAGTTGCCAGTATAACTCTCATTTCAAGTGTTAATGTCCATGCTCCCCTCCTCTTGCTGGACTGATTTGTTCAGTAATTGCAAATCTAAATTCATGCTCTTGGTACAACAAAATGTGCTTACCCAATGTTTTACCTTTTTTTTTTCCCTGATATTATGTAGATGTTCATATATCTGCTCTTTCAGAGTGCGTTCAGTCTTCCCATTATAATAGCATTGGCATCCCTGACACAGGGCAACATAAACAAACCCTTTAGATTGGCAGTTAAATTTAATTTAAATCAATGGGTCTGTTATTAATTAGGCATCATTCCCCCACTTTAATATACTTACAGTAGTGACATTGGGCACACTTTCTCATACCCCCTAACCATGGTATTAGGGTGATGTTGGTCTGGGGATCATTCAAGGATATTTTTCAAACTGCATCCTTTCTTCTAAGCAACAATAGGTTTGTCTACTAATTTATTATAAATGGGGTCCAAGACCTTATGGAATCAGTAACTGCCTCCTCAAAAAAAAAAAAAAAAAAAAAAAGAATCTCAACCAGTAAGTAACTCTTTGTATAGCAGCGCTTTTGGAAACACTCAAACATTTTTGTCTCCTTTCTTACCCCTTGTCATCTGTTCTGTCATCAACCCCTTTTTTCCTATTTTTCTACATGTTGAGTGTCACGTCAACTGTTGCCACCTCTCTTGATTCATTGTCACTCTCCTACCTTCTTCAGTCGTCTTACCAAACTGTCTCAGGTCTTTCCTCATGCAACCCACCCATCTCTTCATAGGCCATCCTAATTTCATCTTCTTCCTGTTTCTCCCAAATCTTCTTTTCTTCACATGTGACCTAACCACTGTAATATGCTGTCTTTGACCACTTCTGTACCTGGGTTACTTTGGCTTCTGCTCTGTTGTCTTCTTTTGCCCTACAGTGTGCTCCCAATGACCCATCTGAGGCACTTCTTTATAACCTGTAGCTTCCTCATCTGCTCTGCCTTCAGTGCCAAGGCTTTTCTGCCATGCAGAAGCACCAGTCACACCACTGTTTTTTACGCCTTACTTTTCAGCTTCTCTGGAGTTCATCTCTTACACACTACACCTGACACTGTCTGCCAGTCAGTGCAGAATCTCTAATTCTAGCGTTGGCCTCATCATTCAGGCTTTCTTTCTGCTCAGCCACCCCTCCCAGATACCCGCTGCTGTTAACCTGTTCCAGTGTTTTTCCTTCCATCTCAGTTTCAACATCGTTTGATTTTCCCTATTTACTGCCAGGATAACAGTCTTGTTTCTACGTATTTTCATCGCAGGTGCGGTCACTTTTGCTTTCCATCCCCCTTATTTGCTTACGTTCCCTTTCAGAATCTGCCTCTCTGTACTGCCCACATCATCTGTGTACAGCAGCTTTATTCATTTACCCTCTCCAACTTGTTTGCTAATGTAGCCCATTACCAGCATGAAACGCAGTGGGCACAGAGCTAACCCCTTAATGTACACCCATTCCACTGGGAACCCCTCTTGAGTCCAGACATTCACTACTGTATTATTGGATCTTTGTGCAAAGCCAGCACTAATTCTACTAGTGTTTTTCCTGGACTTCTAGCCACCACAGGACTGCCCAAATCCACTGTCTTGGGACCTTGTCATATGCTGTCCCCAAGTCTGTGAATGCCCAGTAGGGCGTCTTTCCTCATTTCCAGCTTCTTCTCCACTGTTGTGCTGCATCCCGATGTGAATCCGAACTGCTCATCTCCCATCTTACCATCTACTGTTATGCATATTCATGTGTCAAACACCTTCTCCAGCACTTGTATGCAGTGTGACAGGAGTTTGATACCTGTACCTGTGCACTGCCCCAGTTGTGAATGCCCCCATTGTTCTTCTACACTGAATGAACCTATGAACACTGGCATTAGAATTCTTATTTTCCAGTGATTTGGGATACAGTTTTTTACTTTGTACTGCTATAAGTACCCTCAGGAGCCAGTTTTCCCCTACATCAACCAACAGCTTGATCATGTCTGCCATGACGTCGTCTGAGCCTGCTGCTTTGCCTGACCGTATTTGACTTGGCCCTGTTGTCCCTTCTTCTAGAGTGGGTCCTTTCATCATGGATTGTGCATTTGGCACTACAATTTCTGTGAGGTTTTCTTCATTCAGAAGCTGCTAGAAGTAATCCTTCCATCTGCATTCCATGTCCTCAGAACTGGTGAGCCGATTGTTACTGGCATCTGATGACTGTGTTACTATCGTTCTTTGCTTTCCAACCTGATAGTTTCTTTGTGCTGTTTGTCTAGTCACTGTCCAGAAGCTGGTAGAGTTTTTCCTGACGCCTTATTTTTTGCCATTGCAACAGCTCTCAACTTATTTGCTAGTCAACCAGTATTCCTTCTTTGTCTGGTCTGTGTTTTCTAGTTCCAACTTCTTTCCTGTAGTCCTCCTTTCTTTTGATAACTTCTTGGACTTGTGCATTCCACCACCAGTTTTCCATATGTACCTTATTTCCATACCTGGCTCAGTTGTGTATCTGTTCTGTAGTGTTTATACTTTCTGTCTTGACAGGCTGACATTCTTCTCCGATGCCTCCTACTTCCTCTTCTTCCTGAGTATTTTCTTAATCTCCTGAGCTTTTGCTGCAGTCATCTTCCAGAACTTCAACCTAGTCCCTGTTGACTTTAGAGCATTCTCTAACCACTACTTGCAGGTGATTGTGGCCAACAGTCATTTATGCTTCAGGCTGACAGTTTCAGTGGGAATGGTTTTGCGGTCTCTTATTCTACCCCAGAGCCCTTTGCTTACTAGGAGGAAGACTACCTGAGTTGGATGCTGCCTGCTCTTGTATGCGATCTTGTGACTGTGTCTGCTGGAGAACCATGTGCTGTCCACTATCAAGTGATTTGCTAGACAAAAGTATAAAATAGCCTTTCCTTTATTTCTGTTTCCATACCTCTGTGGTCTCGGGTAGTCCTCATATTTTGTTTCGTCTGTCCTGGTATGAGCATTCAGATGCCCCCTCCCACCCCCATTATCAACACTAACTCCTTTTGTCTCACTGGTCCTTGCCTGAATGCACTCTTTTCCCAGGCCGTCCCAGCTCTGCTATGGGGCATAGGCTGAGTCTGCAAGGAACTACTGAATCGTTATTCTGATTGCAATGAGTCTGTTATTGATTCTGATGACATCCTTCACTGCCTTGAGAAGATTCTCTGTCACCATTTCTAGTCTGTCCTCCCCAAGATTAGTAAACTCTGGTCTCCAGGGTAAGTGACTGCCCTTCCACCTTTGACCTTTGTCGCGTGGACACACAAGCTGTCCAGACCACTCCTTAGCTTCATGCCATCCACTTGCAAGCTGCACCCTGGCAGTGAACCTGTATTCAATGTAGCAATCTTTTTTTTTCACACCTCCCTTGGCATTTGATCATTAGTTGTCATCGGTTCCTGTCTATGTCCACCGGATCTACTGGATGCAGCTTGGTGTTTCTTGGACTTGACTTACCTCTGCGACCGGTGAGGAAGTCAGGCTTGTTGGTGCAGCATATTACTGCTGCTGAGGAATACGCCCCAGCTCTTACAACCCCACTGCAGCCATGCAAGCTCTACAATTGCTGCCTTCTGAGGGTGCATGAATGCACACCTCTTATGCAACATGGAACCCGCTACTTTATTGCAGTGAGCCTTGGCTGCCTCCCTCCCCTCAGGGATGGGTGAGGCAGCATCATCCTCTCAGTCCCACCCTCCTCCTGCAGCTGTGCCGATGACTGGACATGTTTAAAATGTGATTTAAAAAGCTATTTAGAAAAGTAAGTAAATGATTTTTCGCTGCTTTATACCAGTTTGCCATTTTGCTGTACTATAAAAGTATCTGTGCATCAAAATGCCTTTCATAAAGAAGTTAGTGCCGCTGATTACTATTTTTGAATGTGGAATACATTTTTTCTTCCTCATTACGATTTCCAGTTTCCCGTGGTAGTCCAGCTGTTGTTTTTGGGGAATTCTTCGTAACATTCAGTCACACATAGCATTGCTTTGGCTGTATGACTTCCTAAATGTCATAACAGCACAATCCTAATGTTATTGACAAAAGTAAGCAGTTAGCAGGGGAAGATGTTATTCATTTTGAAACACTTTGTGAAGTAATATCCACATTATTTGTTTTGCATAGTACACAAGCACTGAACAAGGAAAAATAATGTGAAAAACTATGTAAAACAAATGTGGTTTAACTTGTAAAGGTTTTTAATTCATGTACGAGTTTCTTTTTAACATGTCCGGGTCTTAGTTTCATTTTTTTTACATATCTTTTTAGTGACACAGAAGGGTGAGTGCCTTATGGCAAATATAAAATTGTTGCTTTAAAATTAATTCTAGTAATTCTATTTTGTCTTTACAGTTCATAGGTTATAATGATGAAGTATTGGATGTGAAGTTCTTTGGTCCAGCCGACACGCATATTGTTGTGGCTACAAACAGCCCACAACTAAAGGTCTTTGAATTGGCAACATCAAACTGCCAGATTCTGTACGGACACAGCGGTATGTAGTAATGTGTATGTTCTTTGCAGAATCCTTCTATGTATTTTTGTATTTGTGACATTTCTATATCAGTGAAATGAAAAGTAATCTTGAAGTGCTGCTCATTTCCTGCTGCCGAGGCAGCCGCTTTAGTCACCAGTGTGTTTAAAAGCTGTCGAACTCTGGCAGAGTTTCCATATGTCTGTACTCTTTCTTAGATGTTCATCGTGCATACAGCTGCAGTCATAACAGATGGGTTCTCCTGCCGTCAGGCGGGTCCTCGGTCGGCCGAATTCCAAAGTCTAGGTCCGGCGTCGGTTGTCGTCGCTTCTTCCCTGACGTCAGTGCGACAGGGGTATAAAAGAACCAGCTGACGCCATTTTCTTCAGTCTTTCTTGCCGCGCAGTGCCCGAAGCAGAAGCAGTTTGCAAGTGCCGGTCGGCTAGCTCCTGAAATTATGAAAATTTTGCAACCGAAGTCTTCTTGAAAGCTAAGTACCCCGTTGGGGAAACTTTTCTTGCCTCAGACCGATGTCAGACAAAGTTAATAATTGTATTTCATGTGGGAAGCAAATACCGCATAAGGATTTTCATTCCCTCTGCATTCCTTGCTTAGGCCCAGACCACGACGTCTCGGTCTGTCGTTTTTGTGCTACATTCAACAAACGCACCATTAAGCGTCGGGCGGAGTTCGCCCAGCACTATTTTGGCAAAAAATTTAACTATATTATGACGTCGGATACTCCGACTCCAGTTTTGTCTAAAAAACGCAAAGATAAGGACCGACACACGAGGTCCGCAGCCTCTACCGACACCACGCCAAAGCTGACTACAGGTGGTCCGGTTTTCAGCGAGGCGCCTACGCAGCCCCTGCCTACCGACGACACTTCATTGGCGGTGTCTTCTGTGCCCGAGGTCGCAGGCTCCTCGGCCCACACCCCGACTACAGATACCGAAGCCACTTTTGGTGGTGAATCTCAAAATGTAGACAGGTCTGCCTCCTCTCAAGGTGTCTTCAGACCTTCCTCTTCTTTTTCCATCAAGGCTTTCACTAAGTCTAAAGCAACCATGCATTCTAAGAGACAAGCTACACAGGGCCCTTCTCCAGGCCCCATGCCTAAAAAACAGATGCTTAAAATGGCTGAGGATTTAATTACTCTTATCAGGGGTTCTCAACCCCCCCAGACAAAAGGCCCAGAGTGGAGGAAGAATCCCCCTCCTCTGACCAGGCCTCCATTATTTCAGAGCACTCTGATGAACAGGAACATTCTTACTCCCCTTTTGAAGATTCTGATGCAGAGGAGTCCATTCCCTCTATCTCCCCCCCCAGAGGATTACTCATTTGGGGAAACCTTGCATACCTTAAGGGAACACTTCCACTGGGAAGGCCAAGAGTACTCAGATTCCAAGTTGTACTTGTGACATTTCTATATCAGTGAAATGAAAAGTAATCTTGAAGTGCTGCTCATTTCCTGCTGCCGAGGCAGCCGCTTTAGTCACCAGTGTGTTTAAAAGCTGTCGAACTCTGGCAGAGTTTCCATATGTCTGTACTCTTTCTTAGTTCTGGTGTATTGCAACTTTAGATTAAAATGTTTAGCCACCCTAGATCACTGTGCTTGTTTGGAACTTGTTTAACAAGTTTAGCTTTTGTGTCGATGCTTTTTCAGATGAATAACCTGGTAAATCCAGTAAAATATAATACAAATGATCCTCCTTGATAGATCCTTTTTTGGGTTCCTGCTTTCCACTTTTTGAAATTTGTTAATTCTTTTAGAAGATGTTGCACTTGAGGATGCACATGTGCCTTTACCTGCATACGCTGTGATATCACTCAGTGGATGTATTAGCACACCTGTCCCCCAAGCCTGCCAATTCTTTTTGTTTGCGACTTGCAAAGTTTTGGTCACAGTCACAGCCATTGTCAGTGAAGATCCTGTGTTTGCATGCTTGTATTACCCATGTGACTTTTGCATGGTGTTACCCATGTGACTTTCAGATTACCACTCAAGATCCACACCAGGGTTACCTGTTTTGTACTATGAGGGGTTGTAATATGACCCTGTTCATCATAAATGCCTCCTCCTTCAACTTCAGAGACTTCTTTTTCATACAAAGTAACAGAACAGCATCTAACAAATGTTTTTTTTTTGCAAAGGGAAGGACTTTCCTGCACCTCTCCAAACGTATATATCCCAATTTCTTAATTGTATAACATTAAGGAAGTGAGAAAGTCCCCCCCCCCCCCAAAAAAAAAAAATAATGTGCAGAGGTCTTGGAAGGTCACTTGTTTTCCTCTAATGCAAGCGACCAGTTTCCAAGATTTGACTGGTTGGGGACACGGGAGGAACCCTATTTGCCTATACTGCTCATGGCAGAAGCATGATGCCTAACGCTGCCACAAGTGCTACAGTGGATATAAAAAGTGTACACATCCCTGTTAAAATGCCAGGTTTTTGTGATCTAAAAAATGAGACCACAATAAATCATTTCAAAATTTTTCTCACCTTTAATGTGATCTATAATCTGTACAATTCAATTGAAAAACAAACAAATCTGTTAGGGGAAAAATATAAAAAATAAAAAAACATGCAATAAGCTGGTTGCATAAGTGTGCACGCCCTTAAACTAATAATTTGTTGAAGCATCTTTTGATTTAATTACAGCATTCAGTTTTCTTGGGTAGGAGTCTATCAGCATGGCATACCTTGACTTGGCGATATTTGCTCACTCTTCCTTGCAAAAGCGCTCCAAATCTGTCAGATTGTGAGGGCATCTCTTGTGCACAGCCCTCTTCAAATCACCCCACAGATTTTCTATTGTATTTAGGTCTTGGGTCTGGCTGGGCCATTCCAACACTTTAATTTCTTCTGGTGAAGCCATTCTTTTGTTGATTTGGATGTATGCTTGGGGTCATTGTCATGTTGAAAGGTGAAATTCCTCTTCATCTTTCTAGCAGATGCCTGAAGGTTTTGGGCCAAAAGTGACTGGTATTTGGAACTGTTCATAATTCCCTCAACCTTGACTAAAGCCCCAGCTCCAGCTGAAGAAAAGCAACCCCACAGCATGATACTGCCACCATCATGCTTCACTGTAGGGATGGTGTTCTTTTGGTGATGCGAAGTGTTGTTTTTGCGCCAAACGTACCTTTTGGAATTGTAGACAGAAAGTTCAACCTTGGTCTCAACAGAGCATAACACATTTTCCCACATGCTTTTGGGAGACTTGCTGCATTATTTTGCAAATTTTAGCCAGGCCTGGATGTTTTCTGTGTAAGAAAAGGCTTCCATCTTGCAACCCTACCCCATAGCCCAGACATATGGACAATATGGGAGATTGTGGTCACGTGTAGTACACAAGCAGTACTTGCCAGAAATTCCTGCAGCTCCTCCTTTGTTGCTGTAGGTCTCTTGACAGCCTCCCTGACCAGTTTTTGTCTTGTGTTTTCATCAATTTTAAAGGGACATCCAGTTCTTTGCAATGTCACTGTTATCCCATATTTTCTCCACTTTTTGATGACTGACTTCACTGTGTTCTATGATATATCCAATGCTGTGGAAATTTTTTTGTACCCTTTTCCTGACTGATACCTTTCAACAATGAGATCCCTTTGATGCTTTGTAAGCTCTCTGCAAATCATGCCTTTTGCTGTTTCAAGCAACTGAGTAAATGTCAGGAAAATCCTTCTAGGACAGCTGGACTTTATTTGGGATTAATCAGAGTCTCTTTAATTGATGGCAGGTGTGTACCCAGGAAGACTGAATGCTGTAATTAAATCAAAAGGTGCTTCAACAAAGTATTAGTTTAAGGGTGTGCACACTTGTGCAACCAGCTTATTGTACATTTTTTATTTTTTATATTTTTCCCATAACAGATTTGTTTCTTTTTCAATTGAATTGTATAGGTTATATGTGACATTAAAGGTGGAAAAAGTTTTGAAATGATTTATTGTGGTCTTATTTTTTTATATCACAAAAACCTGGCATTTTAACAGGGGTGTGTACACTTTTTATGTCCACTGAAGATGATATATTTTGCCTGCTCATGGGAGAAGCATGACGCCTAACACTGCCACAAGTGCTAAACATGATCAACCTAATATCTGAGAATATTCTAGCTTACCTCACGTTGAGAAAGATGACTGTACTCGAGAGTGTCTCACGTAAGGGGTGGTAGGAGTCTTCACCAAGTACCAGGCGTATGATGGTGGTGCATCAGTGCAGGGACCAAACCTCACAGGGTAGATCTTTGCCTACAGAAGGCAGAACTGTTTCTAAAAGAGTCTCCTGATCACCAAAGGTCATGAGCGTATCTTAGGTTGTGAGGACATGAGCCTGTGCTGCTACTCCACTTCTGCAAAGAAAAGAAGAAAGACCAAAAACAGCTTTAATCTTGGGCTGTGCATTTTTGAGGTGCCGGTATGTACCAGGTTGTGCATGAGCTCAGTCAGCACAATCTGGGTGGGAATCTCTTGAATCATCTGCCCCAAAGGTAAACCACTAAAAGCTTAATTTGTCCTATCTTGAATCTGTCCCTAGGTCCTGCAGGCCTGGTTGGCCCTGTCTGAAGCGGGGGACCATTGTCACCTTACACTAGGGCATGCCTGGACATTACACAGATGTTTACTGTCTAATTAGTGCTTGATCCATGGATGGGAGTTGAGTTTTTAGAGAATATGATCTGAAGCCCACATATGGCGTAACACAGAGACCTCTCTCTCTCCATTGTATACCACCTTTGTCAAGCATGAAACTGCTTACCAGATGTTCTTCGTGTTTCACTGTTGCAGTCATTACATTTGGGTTATCTGCTGGCAGGTTGCCCTCAGTCAGCCTGATTAACAAAGTCTTGGGTCCTGCGTTGGTTGCTGTCCCTTCTTCCATGACATCAGGTCATCAGGGGTATAAAACATGCAGACGACGCCATTACATCAGTCTTTCTTGCCGCACGGTGCCCGAAGAAGCTTCTCAAGCAGTTGCTTGAAAGAATGCTGCATCTTGAGAGTCCTTTGAAGAGCCTCCTCCCCTCTGAGTGACCTTAAATTCATGATTGGCAGGCTTCCCCATCCACCATTTCAGACATGTTACTTAGTGGCATTGAAGTGTGTTTTACTGAAAATTCTTCTTACCTCTGCATGTAGGAGCTCGAGACTTCAAGCCCATATTTAAGGAAGCTTCATCTTGCATACCTTTTTTTTTACAGGGTTATTTAATCATATCTGATGTCATTCTAAGGGGGTGCGATATTTGTCAACTTGGAAGGAAATGGTCAATGGACCACGCTGCTTTGCTGGGGATGGTCTGCACCTCTCCCTTCTAGGCTTTCGAATATTAGCTTAAACATTGTCTTCCCCCATAGTGCCTTTTTTAGGCAATGCCAAACTGAAAGTAGTTCCAACATAGCAAATCAAAACCAAGAAAATATAAAGGTATTACTGCTCAATGCTGGGAGTCTAAACAAAATCTCCACTCCCTAGAAGCTCTCTTCACCCTTGAAAATGCTGATGTCTGTGCGGTCACTAAGACATGGTTTAAAGCCACGGAGAGCACACCAAAAGTCCAAGGATATAATGCCTTCCACACATTTAGACCAGCTACTACACAGATATTGACTAAAGGTGGAGGTGTCTCTATTTACATTAGAAATAAATATTCCTCAAGGCTGGTCAAACAGGACAATGCACTTCAGCTGCTCCATTTTCAAATCACCATTATCAAAATCCAGTATTACTTACTTGCCATCTGTAGGTCTCTATGACCCAGGAAACCCATACCATGTAGTTAAAGTTATTAGAAACACTAATCATCCAACCCAATACCATATTCATGGGTGATTTTAATTACCCCACTATTAACTGAGAATACTATATGACAACAGATGTACAGGCACAGAGATTCTTGGATTTTGTAAACACAAACTCCCTGAACCAGATAGTCAGTGCCCCAACCAGGGCTGCCATACTGGATTTGGTCCTCACTAATATGGGAGAGTGCTGCACACTTCCTACTGTAAAGCCTTCCCTGGTAAGGTCAGACCACACAATGGTCTCCTTTGAAGTAGAAATAAAACCTAGACCCCCAGCTAAACCTGGA
Source organism: Protopterus annectens (assembly GCF_019279795.1). Lineage (NCBI taxonomy): Eukaryota > Metazoa > Chordata > Ceratodontiformes > Protopteridae > Protopterus > Protopterus annectens. The sequence goes on from NC_056746.1 coordinate 97,601,593, forward strand.
ATATTCAGGAACTACTCTAAGGCTAACCTCCTGCTATTAAGTGATAACTTGGCAAAATTTCAAGCCCCCATAAACCATGAGAACAATGCTGCCTGTGCAGAACTGTTAACAGAAACCCTGTATAAACATGTTAATAGCTGCATACAGGCAGCTGTACCCACCAGGAAAAAGTTCAGTACTAACTGAAAGAACAAGCCACCCTGGTGGAATCACAAAATCAGTAGGCTGTATAACAAGAGGAAGAAAATCGTGGCACAAATTAGGAGGTGCAGCACCCAGCAGGACCCTCATCAAACTAAACAAACATCTCAGAGGACAAATAGTCTACCAAAGCCAAATTTGAGGTGAATCTGGCCTCCCAGGCCAAGGACAACCACAAGGCATTCTTTAGCTATGTCCACAACCTCAAAAGCAATACACAGTTGTGTGCAGAGGTCGTTGTAAATAGAGCCACCTATACTGAGCAAGAAGATATAGCAAACCTACTAGCCGATAAATTCAGCTCCATCTTTACCCCTCTCTCCCCCTCAGCCGTCCCTCAGGAAATATAACTTCCCCTGCTATCACTAGGGGAGCAGGTCCTTAATGCTCTGTCTAAGGCCAAGAACACTGCATCACTGGGCCCAGACAATATCCCAGAATGCCTTCTCAATAGCATGAAACATGACCTATCAGGTCCTCTGGAATTGCTGTTTAACTATAACCTCCAAACAGGCTTTCATGCCTCATGAATGAAGAACAGTAACAGTCATCCCTCTGCACAAAAGTGGACCATCTACAGACCCTGTAAACTACAGACCCACAAGTCTCACTAGTCTTGTATGTAAAGCCTTGGAAAGAATTATCATGGAAATGATCAGTACTGATATAATAAACTTCCAGACACTGGACCCAACCCAGTTTGGTTTTATCAAGGACAGGTCATGCCTGCTCAACCTGATGGACTTCTTTGAGAAGGTCACCAAAGCAATGGATGAGGGCACAATGGTTCACACTGTGCACCTTGACCTGGCCAAAGCATTTGACACAATACCCCACTCAGGGATTGTTGACAAACTCAAATGGTTAGGAAAAACTCATATGTCACCCGGTGGATAGCCAACTGGCTCACAGACAGGACCCAGAAGGTTAGAATCCACCACTAAAAAAAAAGGCCACTCACAAGTAGTCTCTCTCAGGGATCAGTCCTTGGACTGCTCCTTTTTGGTTCATAGGTAGGTACTAGGCTATTGGCCCTAGTGCCTATATAAGCCTAGCCAAAAAGGTACCTTGGCTTTCACCACCCAAGAAAATTATTTGCCTGTGCTCCTGTTGAGCAGAGCCACAGAAGGGATCCCCAGGGTGAATTTCCTATTTCCCATACAATCATCAAGATTTTTCTTGAGTGCTAATGAGGAGCTTTGTTTGATATAGATAGGTAGTTTGTTCTAGAGTATGGGAAGTCTCTGGGACAGGAATCTATCCCTCCAGCATGTTCTGTTTATTGTAGTGACAAGGTTTAGGTCCCTAGAGCATGTAGCTCGGTGGGATTGGGATTTCTTTAAGTGGAGCATGTCCAGCGGCTCTGGGTTTGACATAGCTTTGTATGTTAGGCAGAGATCACCTCTGAGTAGGCGATATGCAACGGAGTAAAGCCAGATTGTTTTGAGACGGTCTGCGTAGGGCATCTGTTTAAGGCCAGTAATCCTCTTTGTGAAGTATTTCTGCGGCCTTTCCAGTTGTTGTAGATGTCTTGTGAGGTACATACCAAAAGGGGCGTTGTAATCTATAATGGGTCTAATGAGTGATGAGTAGAGGGGAACAATGACCTCTTTTTTTTTCCTGGATGAGAAACCTTTTGTGATGAGGTGTGCCACATAGAAGGATTTCTGGACTACTGTGGTGATGTGATTATCAAAGGAGAGACTATTGTCCACCTGTGTCCCAAGGTCTCTTATCATACTTTCGGTGTTAAGTAGAGTACCGCCTATGTGGTAGTTCATGGGTACAGAGTTTTTACCAAAGGGGATGACAATGCACTTTTTGGCACTGAGCTTGAGGCCATGACTCTGACACTAGGCATCTGTCTCAGCGAGGCCCTTCTGTAGGATGTCCATCATTTGGAGACTTGACTATGGCTCCTAGTTTGCAGTCATCTGTGAACTTTGTTAGCCAAAGACCTTCTGTGTTAGCCTATACTTCAGAGAAGCAGATACCAAACAGGAGAGGACCCAGGACTGAACCCTGTGGTACTCCAAATCCAACGTCAGACCAGTGACAAGTGGAGTCTGCTACTTTCACAGTGTGGGTTCTGTCAGTGAGCCAGTTGGCAACCCATCTTGTGACACAGGGATTTTATACCTAGTTTAGTAAGTTTATCTATAATTCCAGATTGAGGGATGATGTCGAAAGCCTTGGCAAGATCTAGATAGGCTGTGGGAACCACCTTACCCTCGTCTACGGCTTTGGTGACTGCTTCAAAGAAGTCTATCAGGTTTAGGAGACATGATCTGCCTTTTACAAACCCGAACTAGGTAGGGTCCAGAGTTTGGAGATTACGAATGTCTTTGTTTATAAGTTCCATGGCCTTGCACACCAGGCTCGTCAAGCTAATTTCCTCTGGTGCTGTACTGTAAAAATGCCTCCATTGTAGACCTCAGCACCATGGTCACTTTGTCTTTGGTTACTAGAATTATTGTAGCAGCTGTGTCCCCTGAAGTCAAACTTTGTTGTAATTGTGCTTCAAGAAACATTCTTCTGCATCTCAGCCCTTAAACCTTCCCCCTTGTCTCCTTTCACTGTTGAGAGCACCTCAGCCAAGGACCAGTCAAGGCTGGTTTTCAGTGTTTGCTGTAACAGGGGTGACATCCTTCATTAGGTCACTGTTGTATTATTGCTTACTAGTGGAAGGTATCCTGTCAACGATGCTGTACTTACAGATGGTTTACAAAAACCTGGCCTCCTCCTTGTCATGCTGTACATCTGCATTAAAACCTGTGCATGAGACTACATGCTGATATGAAAGGGTAAAAAGGTATGAAGTTCAAAGAACTTTCTTGCTGGTCGAGAAAAGAGTACGTCTGTTATCCTGGTCTGTCAGCCATACAGTGTTTTCTTTCATCGTGAGCAGGTAAATATCCCTGTTGGGGACCGTTCCTGTTTCATTTAAAATTGGACTAAAACTGATTGCTTTCATGTCAGCTAAGACAGGGAAATGTGACAGAAGTTGGTGGATTACCACTAAGGAAAGTCACACTAAGTGCTTGTTTTGTCTGGGTCCAGAACATAATTTTAGGGAATTACTGAACCCCCACCTAATCACCTTTTTGCTAGATACTGAACATTAATTAAGAAACAGTGCTTTGTGTAACTCCAGGCATTTCTACTGAAATGATACAGACTGGATCATATTAGATCATTGCACCCTTTCTTCAGCATAAGCTGCATTGTGCTAACATCACCTACCAAACATTATTTTCTTCTTAGACTTAGTGCACAAAAACACCAGCGTGTCTGTCATCACTATGTCTGAGGCTCAGTAATCTGCCTGCTATTTTTGGTTTACATAAAGATTGTATAGTTAAGTAAAATGTCATATTTGTTGTCATCAGATCATGAAGGCTTTATGAAATCCTTGGGTGAAGTTGATTGACTTTGTGGCACAGAGTGATAAAGCCCTGGCAGTGACCTAGATGACCTGGGATACTGTCTTGGGCACTGGTGAAGCTGTGTTGAGAGAATAAGACTCACCAGCTAATGTTGCCTCACCCATGCGGACGAGCGGGCCAGAGGTGATATGACCCATCCGGACGAGCGGGCCGGAGGTGATATGACCCATTGCAGTGTTGGCCCTTTTTGCACTGAGAGTATATCCTTGGCTTTGCCAAGCTGTCTGCGCAGTCTTTTGCTTGTGTATGTGTGGAAACGTGCATGATTACAGTGGAAGGTACAACAGGGCTTTGCATCTGCAGGCACAGATGTTGGTCTTTGGGATACAAAAAAAAAAAACATTCCTTGAAAAGAGTGATAGTACTACCCCTGCTGTTCCTCTGTTCCTCCCCAGTGTCCATCAGGAACAGATAGGCTGTAGAATTCTCAACAGAGGGGCATAAAGTGCACAGATAGTCACCAAGGGACAAAAAAAAAAAAAAACATAAAATTAACTTTATTTTACACGTGAAGCATTGTGATACCCTGTGGCAAAGTACAGTCCTGAAGATGTTATTTTCATAATGCAGTGGATCTTCAGTATAAAAATAAAATGGATACGTTCCTAAATGCTGAGGTTAAATTAGTTGATTTGTTTAAACAAGTGCACTCATTTACTAGCCCAACACACACACACTACTAGACTGCTCCATAATCACTTCTCATGAACTCACCCAAACACAGAACAGGCTTCCTTGTAGAAGAGCACGCCCTCTACACACCCACAAAATGTGTATAACAAACTACAACTTGTTTTAGATGCTTTATAACCCCCCCTTCCCCCCACGGGCTACCAACCATTACGCCTGTCCCTTATCAGACTCAGACTCATTCATTCTGTTGCAGTGGGAAATCCACATATCTGCCAGGGTGAAAGCTGTCAGGAGTGGCCGTCATTAAGGCAGGCATCAGGGAGGTTGTGGTCTCTGTGAAAAAAGAAGAAAGCTGCACCAAACTTACGCAACCACCACGTTTATTAGCAAAAAATAAAAATAAGATAACGTTAGCGCTTTCACGACTGCTCTTGTCGCTTTGTCAGACAAACTGAACAACTAAATCTCCAACCAGTTTATATCACGTTAGCTATCAGCTGATAGGAATCAAATGTTCCAATTATACAATTAACGCAAGCTAATGTTCTAGTCAGAGAATGCTATAGTAAATTACATCTAAAAATTTAAAAAAACAGTCCATAAAAATTCATATGTGAAAGTATAAATATACATATAGGAAAACCTATATACACAATATCTGTTAGAATATACATAAATATAATATAATATAGTAAATTGTCCGTAAGTATGCATATGTAAAAGTATATATAGACATCTCTAAATAGATATATAGAAAAGCTTATATGCACACTATTTAAATGTACATATATATATATATATATATATATATATATATATATATATATATATATATATATATATATCAGAATATATTTACATAAAACCATATACAGACAAATTCTTAAAAAACATATTACTATCTAAAAAGTACTAAGACAATCATCTTGGAACAAAAAATTTTTCATAAAGGTTCATCTAAAACTCATATAAAGTCATATTAAGGCATAAAAAGGCACAGCAAAAATATATTAAAAGCATATATGTATATATGTGTGAGAAAACAAATTATACATACATAAATGACTATAAAAATGCTTAACGCCTGAGACAGTGAGACTTCAAGAAAGGTTTTAAGGATGTTGTACTATTTAAATCAGGGTATCTCTCAGCAGAGGATCCATTTTTGTTCAATGCTCTCAGTTAAATTTTCTATATCACCTCCTCTACACTAAGGTGAAAAACTTGAATAACAAAAAATTTAAAATAGTGTGTACAGTCTGTTTCCTTAATGAGTGCTGCCAGGGCATTGCTATCCTTACAGTTGTTAATGTCTCTAATATGTTCAAAAATCCTGTCCTTGAACATTCTGTTAGTTTTGCCTATATAGAATACAAAACATTTCTGGCAGAAAGAGAAATAAACAACATTCATTGTTCTGCAATCAGCATAGCTCTTGCTTGTGATAGTAAATTGTCACATGGGGTGTGTAAAAGTATTATTTCTATAAAGGTGTTGGCATGCAGAGCATCTTCTGCATGGAAAGGTGCCAGTCCGCATGGACTGGATAGGTCTGTGTCTGTCTGTCTTATTGCAAAGACGATTTTTCAAAGACTTGTTTCTAAATGAAAAAGATGGAATATTGCCTATCTTGTCCATGAGTCCCGGGACCGCGTGAAATATGCCAATGTCTTTTAATAATGGAAGTGTACTCATTTACATCACTAGAATGCGAAAAACTACTCTAAACCTATTATGTGTCAACTTTAAAACATGCTGGTCATCATTCTGTGTGACGTCTATCAAATATGGTTTGCATCTATTGTCCCTTTGTGTCCAGGCCTGAACTATAGTGGTCTCAATCTCTTCCTTAGGGTAACCTCTGTCTAGGAAATCTGATTTCACATTTTCAAGTGTCACTCTTGCTTCATCGTCTTCATTGTGTAGTCTTAGAACTCTATATATTTGTACCTTTAGGACATTTTTAGCAATATTTCTTGGGTGCATAATAGTTCTCTGCAGCAGGGCATTTCTCCTGGTGGGTTTCCTGTATATACTACTGCTAGGCCTATTCAATTCAGATTGTCCTGTCACATCCAGGAAATTGATCTCAGTTGTGGAATGTTGATACATGAATCTTAAAAAATCAGTGGTAGTATGTAAATAGTTCACAAAATCAGTTAACTCACTTATAGTGCCCTTCCACAAAATAAAAATGTCATCCACAAATCTGACATACCATAGAATATTCCCAAAGAAGGGATTAACATCTGACATTAGAGAATTTGGTACCCAATTCTAAGGAATATGTCTCACCTCCCTCCTTGGTACTTGCCTCTAATACCTCATCTACTGTCCCAGCAGAGCAATCAAATTATACACAATCAGCTCCAAACTCTGAACCTGGCAGCATGGCTGATCATGTAATTATTCAAACACCACCTCTCAGTAAATCTGTGATGGATGTCATTTTGGAAGCCAGAAGGCCTAGTACTAGAAAATCTTATGCTGATAAATGGAAGAGATTCTGTGCTTGGAACCAAGCACAAGATACTGACACAGCAAAGCCAAATATTCCTCAGATTTTACAATACTTAACTGAGATGCTTGACAAGGGCCTATCTTTTTTATCAATAAAAATCCATGCCCCAGCCATCTCGGCTCATTACAACACAGTGCCTCCTATCTTTTCTCATCCTCTGCTAAAACTGTGTTTTAGGGTGGCCAAAAATGTAAGGCCTCCCAGAAGATCACCAACTCCTGCATGGGACCTCAGTTTTGTGTTGGAAAAGCTCACCATGCCTCCATTTGAACCAGCAGCTACTGCAGATGTAGTTTTTATCTTGGAAAACAGCGTTCCTTCTGGCAATCACTTCAGCAAGAAGGGTTTCAGAACTACAGGCCCTCATGGCTCTGGAGCCTTTTATTACATTTTACCCGGACAGTGTGTCGCTCAGGACAAATCCTTCCTTTATGCCTAAGGTGGTATCCAGTGTGGCTCTTAACCAAACTATTCACCTGCCAACTTTTTACCCATATCCGCAGAACAGGGGGGAGAGGATTCTGCATTCCTTGGACGTACACAAACAACTAAGATTCTACTTAAGCAGGACCAAATCTCTAAGGCAGTCTGAGCAACTACTGGTGGCATTTGCTGCAGGATCAGAGGGGAAGGCTATTTCAAAGCAGACTATTTCAGAGTGGATAAGCCACTGCATTCCTTTCTGCTATTTGCATCATGGTAAACCGGTGCCCAAGGGTATCCGATCACATTCCACCAGGGCTGCATCTACCTAAGCAGCTTTTCTCAGAGGGGTGCCAACCAAAGACATTCTAGAAGCTGCTACTTGCAGCTCTGTTCATACTTTTACAAAGCATTATCATTTGCCTCTCTTTTGTAAGTCCAGGGCAGGCTTTGACACTGCAGTTCTGCAGGGCCTTATAGCCGCTCCTAATGCTATTTAGCTCCAGCCTCCCATCCATAGCTTTGGGATTCTACCCAAATGTGATGACTGCAACAGTGAAACATGAAGAACATAGTACAGTTGTGTACACTTACCATAAATGTAGATGTTCAAGTGTATTCACTGTTGCAGTCCAGGTTACCCATCTGCCTTCCCCCTTCTTTCTAGAACTTCTGTTTCCTTCACTATATGCTTCAGCCTTTGTGGTGTTTTTGCTTTTAGATGAAGGTAAAGTTTATGTTGTTATAATTGCATTTATATGTAAATATATTTATGTATACATATAGTTTTACTCCCCATTTGGGGGGCACCTGACATCTGGGGCAAGAAAAACTAAAGAATATGGCATCAGCTGTATGTTTTATACCCTTGACGACCTAACGTCATGGAAGAGGAGACCGCAACCGGCGCAGGACCCAAGACTTTGATATTCAGGCCGACTGAGGGTAATCTGCCAGCAGATTACCCCAAATGTGATGACTGCAAGAGTGAATACACTCGAACATCTACATTTATGGTAAGTGTACACAACTGTACTTTCTGCATGCCAACATCTTTATAGAAATAATACTTTTACACATCCTGTGCGACAATTTACTATCACAAGCAAGGGCTATGCTGATTGCAGAACAATGAATGTTGTTTTTTTCTCTTTCTGCCAGAAATGGTTTGTATTCTATATAGGTAAAACTAACAGAATGTTCAAGGACAGGATCCTTGAATATATTAGGGACATCAACAACTGTAAGGATAACAATGCCCTGGCCACACACATTAAGGAAACAGACTGCGCACACTAGTTAAAATTTTTTGTTATTCAAGTTGTTCACCTTAGTGTAAGAGGAGGTGATATAGAAAATTTAACTGAGAGCATTGAACAAAAATGGATCCTCTCTCTGAATGCTGAGAGGTACCCTGGTTTAAATAGTACAACATCCTTAAAACCTTTCTTGAAGTCTCGCCGTCTCAGGCGTTAAGCATTTTTATAGTCATTTATGTATGTATAATTTGTTTTCTCACACATATATACATATATGCTTTTAATATATTTTTGACGTGCCTTTTTATGCCTTAATATGCCTTTATATGAGTTTTAGATGAACCTTTATGAAATATTTTTTGTTCCAAGATGAATGTCTTAGTACTTTAGATAGTAATATGTTTTTCAAGAATTTGTCTGTATATGGTTTTATGTAAATATATTCTGATATATATATATATATATATATATATATATATATATATATATATATATATATATATATATGTATTTAGAGATGTCTATATATACTTTTACATATGCATACTTATGGACTGATTTTTAAACAATTTACTATAGTATATTTATGTATATTCTAATAGAGATTGTGTATCTAGGTTTTCCTATATGTATATTTAGAGATGTTTACTTGTACTTTCACATATGTATTTTTATGGACTGGCTTTTTAAAATTTTAGTTGTAATTTACTGTAGCATTCTCTGACTAGAACATTAGCTTGCGTTAATTGTATAATTGGAACATTTGATTCCTATCAGCTGATAGCTAACATGTGATATAAACTGGTTGGAGAGTTAGTTGTTCAGTTTGTCTGACGAAGCGACAAGAGCAGTCGTGAAGCGCTAACGTTATCTTATTTTTATTTTTTGCTAATAAACGTGGTGGTTGTTTAAGTTTGGTGCAGCTTTCTTCTTTCACTTGGTCTTGCTATTCTGCACCTCTCTGCACTCTGAGCCGTTTAGTTTATTTTCAATTCAGTTTGTGGTCTCTCCAGCATCTCAACACTAAGAGCATTTTTGTGCATGTCTGTAACCCTGCCCCTCGATGTGGAGGTGGCAAGCTACCCCATGTCATCACAGTGACAGACAGTTCCCTACCCCTTGTGGTGCACACATGCACTCATTAATGAGGCCTATTAGCAGGTGATGGCATGGTGACCTAAATGCCTGCCCCTAAGGTGCCCACTGCACTGCTGCCCTTCACTGAGGAATTGTGACACTGCATGTTGTGTTCTGCCTCACCCTCCCAAGGATGGAAATGCTCACACTCCCCTACAAATGCTGTCAAGCACTGAGTCACCTGGACAGTAATCATGGCTTTATTCTTGGATGCCATCAGTGCTGACTTAGTAAATGTGACTTCAAACTTACCTTGGGGAAGACCCACTCAGGGCACAGTCTTTTCAGAAGCACCCTTTCTCACTTGACCTTCTCACAGTCCACACATACCTTAATATTCACACATCAAACGCACATCTGATTCCCTTCCTTCACACAGCCACATGCACACACATGCTGTTAAGATGGTAAACCACACACATACAGCACAGAATGTCAGGCACGCTACCACCTAACAAATATACACAGACATGTCCTAATCCTAGTTGCTCGCCATGAACACAAACATGCTTTCACACAATATTGGCATCAGACCATACATATTTCAAAATCCAAGCACACTGTTGCCTAACCAAAATACACACACACACCCCGATCTGATATCTGCCATATATGGTCCTAAATAATTCTTGAATAAGACAGCACACTCACACTACACTCCTTACCTGCATTCAAGCACCTCAGAACACATAAAATACATACCTACCTTTACGATTGTACCTTCATGCAAATCCTGAAATGTGCCTTATAAGTGATAAGGCACCACATAAGACACATTCTCCAAGGCACTACTTGTGCATACACTTGACGAATGTGTAATTAGATAGTATACATATTCAACAAAAGGGTTCTTTCGAAGTGTGGGACCAAATCATTGGCATTCAACCATCAGGTTTGTGATCAAGAAGATGGCACCCAGAAGCCGGCCTGGTGGCAAAGAGGGCTAAAGCTGTGACTGTGGCCCAGGTGACCCGTGTTTAATGTGTGGCTCAGGTGCTTGACCAAGTTGACATGGGTATGCCCCCTTGGGAGAAGAGGGAGTGGAGCCAGTTGCAGGCTCTGGGGCATGCATGTGACACATTAAGTAACTGAATGACAGTAGCATTCATTAATCAGGTGGACAGGATCATGCACTTACTCTAGAGAAGGCATTATGGCTTTTGTGGTAGTGTGGGTTGCATGTTCCTCCCACCCAGAGAAAGAGGCTAAAATTGGCGGGATGCACCACTCATGGCTGCCTAAATGACAACAACTCCCCAACCCCCCCCCCCCAAAGGCTCCAAAAAATTAGTTTGAGCCTGATTGGGGAAGTTTGATGACCAGCGGGGGGGGGGGGGGGCAAAATGCATCAAGAACAAAAAAGGTGCCCAAAGTTGCATGTATTTTGTTTACATTATATGTGGTACAAGAGGACATTATCACCAATGCAACTGACCTTGTAGGTTTTGAGGTTCATGTTGTCCAGGACTTATGACTGGTGCATGAAAGTTTCTTGTAAAACATTATGGGTCACTGTTACCTGCTTGTTTTTTCACATTGTTTGGAGTATGGCCATGTTTTTACCTTTTTATTTTCTGCTTTCCTCCTTAGAAACTGTCCTTGCCTTAGACGTTTTCAGGAAAGGGCACATGTTTGCCAGTTGTGCCAAGGTAAGTGATGGAAAATGTTTCATGCTGTCAGGAATAAATCCGTGCTGTCATAAAAATGCAACATGATTCTGTGTAGATCTCACACTGGTGAACCTCATTTGTGGGACATTAATTGGGTTTATCCTGTACTCTAGTCACTTTATGGTGTTGGCACATCCCATGAGGATACTTACCTCTTACATAAGCACACCCCATGAGGATACTTGCCTCTTACATAGGCACACACCATGAGGGTACATACCTCTTACATAAGCACACCCAGCTCCTGGGTTCATTGTTTTTTTTTTTCTGCAGATTAGAGTTTCGATCGTGGTACTGGTACGTAATGGTGAAAAGTTTCTGCATTTGATACTTAGAAGTACATCTACACATTTTCCCTGTAACTGTCAGAATAGTAGTGACTGCCATCACTGACATTGTTTATACTGCCTTCATGAGGAGTACAATATAAAGCAGTGCCCCAAGTGCCAGTAGTTCAACCACTGTGCCCACAGAGGATTCATCTTCCAGTGCCAGACTTCAGAAACACCACAGTTACAAGGGATGAGGCCCTTAGGCAAAAACAGCCTTTTGCTCTCTGTTAATGCGTAGTTCATCTTTGATTAGTGAAAGCTTGAAGCTGTGCCCACTCTGTACTGGGAGACATCCGAGATCCAGGAAGACATCTACTCCTGTTTCCCATATTGGGTGTGTTCTAGGGTATAGGAGTTGCTTAATCCCTAGTCAATTTGCTGGAAACCAGAGCCAGCTTGCTAGATCCCAAAGAGACATCTGTAGAGTCACCCAGCCTTAGTCTGGGGCTTTTGAGGCTGAGGAACCTTTTGTGCCCAACAGGAATTTCATCATCATGTGCTTCGTCAACTTAACCGATTCATAGTTTTACTGTGCAATGTTTCCCAGTACATTGTTCTGCTATAAATACTGGCAAGAGATGTACTCCTGTACCATTTTGGGAATTCAACAACTCATCTTTTCATGTCACTTATGCACATTCCAGTTTTTCCTAGGGGACTGGGCTTGGGAACATTTTTTTTCTCTTCCTGCACTTGGGCTTGAGGTAGACATGATTGATTCTGTTGCAGCTTCTTGAGCAGATTTTCGTGTTGCCTGCTACAGTTCTGATTGTGCTGACACTGTGACTAGACTCCTAGGCTCAAGCATGTGTGATAACTTATGCCCCCCCCAGGCTTGAGGGTACAAAGTAACTTGCCCCCAGGCTTAAGGGTACGTTGTAACAAGGCCCCCAAGCTCAAGGATATGCCTGCACAGCACAGCTTGACTGAGGTTATTCTCCTTGAAGGATGAGCTTAGAAATAACATTCTAGATTTTCATTTCAAGGAGGAGTTTGCCTTCGGCCAAGATCTTGGGACTTGGTGGATGACATCTCGAGGAGAAAGCAAGTCACCATCACTCTGTAGACCTATTAAGAATTCCCCATCTACAGTCTTTCTCATCCAAGCCCTCCAACCCCAAGAATGGAAGTTACTTCCTTACAGATCACTAAAGGTCTTGAAGCATCAACTAACTTTCCCCCTTATTTGCTACATAAGTCAGTGAAGCAGTAACACCACTGGCATAAATGCAGTCATCTTGGCTGTGGTCTGGGCTGTTTGAGGTGTTTTCCAAGCTTTTCCTGTCCTGAACAGTCATCATCAACGACTAATGGGTTCTTGAGGTGGGCATGATGAAGTATGTCTTAAACTTTTTTTGGCCATCTCCCAGAAAGAGCTCTGCTATCAGCCCAAATAATTCTGGCAAATCTCTTAGAATAGGGCCAGACTGTACTGTTGAAGGGAGCAAGAAATTTTGTCCATTATTTTGAAGACAGATGGGGATCTACTCTAACTTCCTTCTGGTTTCAGAGGGGATGGTGTTTTTTCATCTTAAACGCATTAATGTGACATATCTGTTACTGGATGAAGCATCTCCATGTGGGGAGGAGCATTGTACCCCTCCTGCCATTTTAAACGCATTAATGTGATGTATATCCGATACTGGATGAAGCATCTCCATGGGGGAGGAGCATTGTACCCTTCCTGCCACAGCACATCTGAACAGGTTTTGATGGACATGATGGATATGCCTTTGGATGTATTAGGATTTGGGGTCCATAGGAGAAGCTTGTCGTGTTTGCCCTGGTTAGGCATCATTTTCAGACTGCCCTTATTACAGAGGACACTCTGTGACAGTCGGTCTCTAAAAAAACCACATTTTTATTACAGGACTGGACAATATGTCTGATTGCTTTATTAATAACATAAAGGATAGTCTATTCTTTCTTTTGTGTAATTTTGTAGTACAGTATGGTGATGTTTGTCCACAATGGAAACTAACAGTATTGTGTCATTACTTAAGATGGTTCTTCTTGAATAGTTAACCAGATGTTGCCATATTAGTTTGATATCCATGCTTAGAAAGTGCTTGCAAAAATATTTAAATAGTGTGCTGAAAAAAAGTGAATGCAGTCTCTTAATGATCTGAATCAGCTTTATTTCATTGAGAACAATTCAACTGTAACCTGTATGACTTTTTTTAACCAATCAGTGCTGCTTTAGAGCTCTCCTTTGGTATGGCAGTTATGTAGTTAGATCTTGCCAAGGCTTTTGACAGCCTGCTTTATGATGGACCTAGATACCAGTAAAGTTTGTCCTTATCAGGTGGTCCACATCTGGTTGGGTAATAAACAATGGAGTCCTTCTGTTAGGTACCACCTTTGACCGGGTACTATTTTTACCCAGTTTCTTTGGGTGTACCCCAAATTACTTTTGGTCCAAATTCTTTTCACCATTTTATTTTTCATTTTTACCAACTTCTGCTACTCACCGCCTACTTAAGTATGCGGATTATATGACGATTGGCTTACTCCTTACTTCCAATGTTGATAAAACTCAGTGGGCCCAATTCCAAAAGACTTACTGTCATTAAGCACTTACACCCTATCTATCTAGTTTTAGATATATTTATGCAATATAGTGAAATGTTTTTATGATACTGTGTTCTTAAGATGTTAATTGACTAATGAGCCATTTAAGTATAACTGTATGATGTTATGTAGTCCTGTCTCACCTACATTCTTACCCATGGGTTCGGAGTCGAATATCTGCTCCGACTCTGCCAATTATACTAGCTCAAAGTCTTTCATTGGCTGGGCTAAGCAGGTATCCCATGGTGCACTGCTCCATATCCCCAGATCTTGTTTGCCGCTCGGGTAGCTCGGACGTGGTCTCGCTTGGCTGTGGCTAAGTACCCTCTTTTTCTTGACTAAGAAAAGTTTTGATTCCTATCAAAAGCAATTTTCATAGCTATTTGCCTAGATTTGTCTCAAATTATCTAAGTTTGCCTAGTTTAGAATTGTGATTGTGTGGTTGTTGTGTGGTATCCCTCTTACTGTTCCCTCGGGCTAGGCCCGTTTCAGTTAGAGGGCCTAGTTCTTCTCTGTTGCCTTCTGTGTGAGTTAGGTCCAAACCGTTTAAATTAGAGGTTTCGACTACCCTTTCCTTGTGGTTTTCTATCCCTTGTTCAAGTGTGTGCTAGTTTTTGGTGTGGTTTGATCGCTGTTTAGTGTTGGTTACTGCTAGCATCATTCCCGCTTTTATAGAGTGAATGCCTGTGTTTTGTTACAGACTTGGCTTTTAGTTGTGAGGTAGTTAATATGTCTAAGGATACCAAGGAGCACAAACCTTCCGGTTTTAAAAAGTGCTCGAAATGTGGCTGCAAAATGTCCATTACCGATGGGCATTCTATTTGTGTCTACTGCTTAGGAGCCATCCATCTGCAGGAATCCTGCAGCTTTTGTCATGCGTTTAGCCCAAGAGTTCTCCAAGAGAGAAAGAATAAGCTAATCTTAAAGGGACTATTAAAACCCTCTTTTAAAGAGGCTATGGATTCTGCTTCCATTGGTAAGTCTAAATCTGGCAAGGCAAAAAAGAGATCTCCGGCTCCGTCAGCTTCATCGGAGCCCCCGGAGAAAATATCTAAAATTGCATTGACCTCCTCGGCTCCACTGTCCTCGGGGCCGCAGGAAGGATCGGTATTGACGGAACTGGCGTAGGCTCCAATTGTATTGGAACCTCCTAGGAGCCGATCGCCCAGTCTCAGACCAGCTTCTCCTGAGAGGAGATCGCATTCTCCATCCTTGTCCTCCAAATCCTCCAGGACTCTCTCGGATGTGGATGTTGATAGGGTGGTTCAGAGGCTCCTCCAGTCACCGGTTTTGGCAAAATTGTTTTTGGCTGTGGCACAGTCTGCTCTGGAGCCCGTCCCAACCCCGTCTTTGATCATTCCTCCTCTGAGTGCATTTCTGTCTTCGGAGCCGGGGTGTTCAGCGCCGCGTGATGTCTCTAGGCCGGCTCTGATGCCCCATTCGGCTCTATTGGTGCCGGCATCGGGGTTCGGGACTCGGGATTCTTCGGTCAGCCCCGAGGGGGACATCTCAGGCCTTATTTCGGTTCCGAGCCTTCCTCTCAGTGCATCGGCTCGGGGAACTCCGACCCCCGTCATGGCCTCGGAGACTGGTAGCTCCTCTGATTTGGGGGGGGGGGGCGGCCTTCGAGGCTATGCAGACCGCGCTGGCCAGATCGTCAGCTACATCAGGTGGGTCGGTCGCTCTGTCCCCCACAACTCCGGTGAGAGCTTCTGATCACCACCCATCCATGGACAGCAGAGCACCAGGGCCTAGGAATACCCCCATGAGTGGTCCCCAAATTTCTGAGGGTCCCCCAGAGTTCGTGCCTGAGGAGCCACCCAGAAAGAAAAACGTGCAAGAGGAAGCACATAGACTCCCAAAATGAGTCCCTTACCTCTGATACTGACCTCGAGGAATCGGAGGGGTCCCCCAAGTCATCCTCTGATGATGTTTCCTTCTCCGATATCCTGGAGATACTGAAACAAAGAGGTGACTGGCCTTCCAAAGCCCCTTCCGAGGAGGAGTCAGTATTCCTTAAGGCTTTTGGTGCTCAACCCTCCACCTCCTGGGTGTCTCCACCCTTCGACGAACTCCTTGACCTCATTTGTTGAAGAGTGTGGGAGAACCCCAATTCTGTGGAGCCCGTGTCCAGGCGTCCCAACAAGTTTCTTTCCGCCCCCCAGGGCAAAGAGTTTCTATCTAAAGGAGTCCCTGTAGATGCCATGGTGGTGGCAGCAGCCACCCAGAAGGAAGTAGCAAAGTCTTCTTCATCCGTCCATCCTCCTAACAAGGAGTCTAGGACCATGGATCGGTACGGGAATTGTACCCTCTCGTCAGCAACCTTCACTCTGCTCCAGAGAGATCTCCTCAAAGAGTTAGGAGATACTCTTGCGTGTAACGTACCTGAGGCGGTGGCTCAGACGGTTAACGCCCAGGTCTCTACCCTCAACTCCATTGTTAACTCATCCTTGCGGCTCATTTCGTATGCAGCCGAGGGAGCGAGTAGGGCAGCAAGCTCAGGGGTCGCCCTTAGAAGGCAAGCCTGGCTGCGCCTGTGTCACTTTGTGGAGGCTTTCAAGTCTTCCTTCACTGACGGCCCCTTTGATGGTTCCTCCCTGTTTGGGACCAAAGTGAAACACACCCTCACCAGGTGAGAGCAAGAGGGAAAGACCCTGTCTGCCATAGGGGTCTGTTTTTCCCTCCCTTCTAGGCTTTATCCCAAGGCCCAGTCGGGGGGGGGGGATGTGATTCAAGAAATCACAGAGGTTTTTCCCTGCCGCACAAGGTGAACCCCCCTCCTGAGGAAGGGGAGGGGGGGTTATTCAGGGAGACGTCGCCCCAGAGGCAGAGGGGGCCCCCGCAATTTGGGAGACCGCGATTCCTTTCGTGGCTCTCCATACTCTTGTTCCTGAGGGTGTGCCCGACTGCGCTTATCCGGAGCCAGTTGGGGGTCGAATTTCCTTATATCCGGAAGCCTGGGAAAGCATTACCCAGGACCGATGAGTATTACGGATAATTTCCGGAGGTTATCTCATTCCATTCTCATCAGAACCCCCACCAATCAGAAAAATCCCAGAAGTACCATCCAGTCAAAGGGATCAAGCAGCCTCAGAGGTCTCACTGCTGCTAGAAAAAGGAGCCATCCAGCGTGAAACCCTCAGACCAAATCGAATTAGGGACTTACTCAAGATTCTTTTTGGTGCCAAAAAGAACAGGGGACCTAAGACCTATACTAGATCTCGGCCAACTGAACAATTACTTACACAAGTCCAAGTTCCGTATAGTCGCACTACAATCGATTCTCCCATTGTTGGGAGAGGAGGTATGGATGTGCTCCATCGACCTCCAGGATGCTTACTACCATGTGAAGATGGACAGAGCATCCAGGAGTCACCTACGCTTCCGGCTGGGAGCCACTCATTTCCATTTTCGAGCCCTGCCCTTTGGTCTCACCACAGCCCCCAAGGGTGTTCACCAAGTGTATGGCGGTGGTGATGGCTCACTTGAGACGTCAAGGATTCCAGGTGTTTCCGTATCTGGACGACTGGCTCCTTACTGCTCCCACCAGGCATCAACTAGTTCAAGCCAGGGACGCTACCATCAGTCTGTGTCACCAGTTGGGTATAACAATAAATTGGGAAAAATCTGCCTTATTGCCCTTACAGCGTGTCACCTTTATAGGAGCAGAATTAGACACCATTCGAATGTGAGCATTTTTACCGCAGGAAAGGATCAGAGTATTGCAACAACAGATACACATGCTGATGCCCCTGAGACAAGCGAAGGCAAGATGGGTTCTCCAGCTCCTAGGGACCATGGCAGCAATAATCACGTTGGTCCCCCTAGCAAGATTACACATGAGAATCCTCCAATGGCTCCTCTTTGTTCAATGGTCTTTCCAAAGACTTACACTGTCTCATCCCATCTTACTCACGGACAGATGCAAGCAGGACATCGGTTGGTGGCTATGCACCAACAATTTGGACGGGGAAAGCCCTTCGTTCCACCCATCCCGGTTGCCACGGTGACCACAGATGCCTCCCAGATGGGGGGGGGGCGTTATCTTGGCAGGACAGTCCAAGGCACTTGGCAAGAACACGAGATACATCTGCATATAAATGTCCTAGAGATGAGAGCAGTGCTTCTTGCGTTGCGGGCACTTCAAAATGTTCTTCCTTTAGGGATGATTGCGATACACTCAGACAACATGTCAGTAGTGTGGTATCTAAACAAGCAAGGGGGAACCAGGTCTTACCCTCTGTGCAGAGAGGCCATGCGAGTGTGGCATTGGGCAGCAACTTCCCAACGGTTTCTGGTGGCAACGCACATTCCGGGAAGTCCAACGTTATTGCGGACAGACTAAGCAGAGCTATCCTGATGCCTTACGAGTGGTCCCTGAATCGCCTGGTTGCAGAGCGAATCTTCAGCAGATGGGGTCAGCCTTACTGCAACCTTTTTGCCAGCCCACTCAATGCGAAATGCAGCAACTACTTCACGCTGATCCCCCTACAGGGGGAGTCACCCAGGGACGCTCTGGTTCACGATTGGCCCTCCGGCCTGCTTTATGCTTTACCTCCGTTTCCCTTGCTGTCAGAGGTGATTCAGAAAGCATAATCCTTGGGAAGCAGAATGATTCTGATTGCTCCACACTGACCTCGCCAAGTTTGGTTCCCCTTTCTTCAGCAATTCACTGTGGACACTCCTTGACTCTGGAACCCCAACCAGATTGACTGACACATATGTCGGGACAGTTCCATCCTTCCCTGATGACCCTCCGGTTGACAGCCTGGCTACTCAACTTCCATCGTTAGTCAGACTTCATAATTTTTCACCGGAAGTGGTTCATATATTATCGTCCTCTCATAAACCATCCACTAGGAAAATTTATTCTAGTAAATGGAAAAGGTTTTCTATCTGGGCACATACCAGAGGCATTGATCCTTACACAGCTCCAATCGATTCAGTACTGGAGTTTTTGTCCATGCTCTTCCATCAGGGTTCCGCATCAGCCACCATCAAAGTTCAACTGGCGGCGATCTCTAATTTCCACGTAGCACATGAGCCTAGTCTCATGGCGCATAGACTATGCAAGGCGTTCCTGAAAGCTACTCTATTGCTCCGTCCACTGGTGTCCAAGCCTATCATGCCCTGGGATTTCAATTTTGTTCTACAAGCCCTTACTTTACCACCTTTTGAGCCTGCAGCTACCTGCGAATTGAAATTCTTGACCTGGAAAACAGCCTTCTTAACAGCAATCACTTCAGCAAGGCGAGTTTCAGAAATTCAAGTCCTCTCTATCAAACCTCCATATTTAATATTCCATAAAGACAGGGTCTCTTTCAGACCAAACCCCTCGTTCCTTCCTAAAGTGGCTTCCGTCTCTAACCTAAATCAGTCCATTGAGCTGCCTGTTTTCTTTCCCCACTTTTCCAACAAGGCAGAATTTAGATTTCACCAGTTGGATGTACATAGACAATTACGCTTCTATCTACACTGAACAAAAGATATCAGGAAGTCGGACCAACATTTTGTTTCCTTTTCGGAAAACTGAATGGGTTCCCCGGTATCCAGGGTCACACTGTCTAGATGGATATCTAGTTGACACTGTCTAGATGGATATCTAGCTGTATCTCTTTCATGTATCAAGCAGGAGGTAAAGATCTGCCATTTCCAGTCAAGGCTTATTCTACTCAGGGTGTTTCCACATCCACTGCCTACCAAGCCAGATTGTCAATGGATGATGTATGTGCTGCAGCTACTTGGGCTTCTCCTCACACATTTGTTTCTCATTACAAATTGGACGTGGTCTCCAGGGGCAGGTCTTCCTTTGGCTCCACAGTTCTCAGGAGTATTTTCCTATGAGCCACCCAGGATGTAGGTGCTAGGGACGCTGTCCCACGGGTAAGAATGTAGGCGAGATAGGACTACATAACATCAAGAAGTTATGTACTCACCTTAATGTTCAATGTATGTAGTCCATCTCGCCTCACATTCTTACTTACCCTCCCACCTTTCCCCTGCCTGGAGGATTTGGAGGTTAGGTTGTCATCTGCAGAGTTCCCTTGCTTAGCTTATTCTTTACCTGGATGTGATGTGTGCATGGAGTACAAATGAGTTTCGCAGCAAACTAGATCTGGGGATATGGAGCAGTGTACCATGGGATACCTGCTTAGCCCAGCCAATGAAAGACTTCGAGCTAGTAAAATCGGCCGAGTCGGAGCCGATATTCGGCTCCGAACTCACGGGTAAGAATGTGAGGCGAGATGGACTACATACATTGAACGTTATGGTGAGAACTTAACTTCTTGTTTTGTATTTACAAAGCCATAGTCTGAAGAAGTCTCTAAGGGAAGAGACGAAAGCACTTACTATTGGCTTTGGATTCAATAAAGCTGCTGACTCTGTACTGACACAACGTTTTATTTTGTTTTTATACTTTGGAGTTATTTGTCTGCTGCTATTCTATGGACTGTTTACTTAACAGCTTAGGCCATGGCTACAATTTGGCTCCTAGAAAACAATAAACTCTCATGACTTCTTATCTTCTCTTTGTCAATGATTTAAAACTGTATAGCTCATCAGATCATATTTACTGACCTCACAAGATCCAAATGTAGTGAAAGTTTTGAAACATGAGGAGAATAAATCTAAGATGACGTCTTTGCTTAATTTAGCAGAAGCATTTGGAAATCAAACCAGAAGTGGATAAAAACCAGGCAGCAACTGAATGTGCTAAAAAACAAAAGAATATAAGGTGAAGGACCAGATGAGAAGGCAAGAAATGTGGAAAAAACATAAATATAGTCGCAAGTATAGAAAACTTCTGGAAGAGCGTCATGTTGATCAAGAACGGACACCGGAATGGTTAAGGAGAGGTGAATTCAAACCAAGAAATGAAAGGTTAATATTGGCAGCCCAAGATAGTGGGGCTACATACACGCTGGTTTACAAAGTCCATTGAACATGTGGGAGAAACAGACATATGTAGGTTTTGTAAAACCGAATTAGAAACAGTCACACACCTTGTTGCTGGTTGTGAAGCACTAATGGCAGAGGGACTGTATACTAAAAGGCATAATAATGTGGCGAGACGTTTGCAGTGGAGACTGTGCAAACATTATGGTATTGAAGTGGTTGAAAAACACTGGAAACATGAGCTGCAAAGAAACATAGAAAATGGTGAAGTTTATATCACATGAGATCCACCCATTACCAACAGTTCAAAAGATAGATGATAGAAAAACAGATATAGTGGTCCAAGACAAGAAGACAAAAGTAGCATTGATCATTGTAATCACCAGTCTTGCGTACAGAGAGACACAAAGTCATAAAATACCTGGATCTGCAGGCAGAAACGAGAGCCATGTGGAAGAAAGGTACCCATACAGTTCCAATAGTAGTAGGAGCAACGGGTCTTTTAAAAAAGAATTTACAATTGTATTTAGATATGTTACCAATCCATGTAACCCCGTATGAATTGCAGGAGTCCTTACTGGGCACATTGCGGGTGCTGAGAAGAGCACTTTTGGCTGACATCAAAGAGTGAAACGGTTCTAATTTCATGAACTTTAATCATACTTTGACTTAGGAATGGGGTCCATTCCCATCATGGTATTAGAAACCCAAAAGACTTGGAGAAATTAAAAACAACAGAGACCTAACAGCTGTAATCCTCATGGGTAAGGAACCATGTCAGATATGTCACATAGGTTTGGCTTCCACAAGTATAAACCACATTTGTTGCCTGAAGATGGTTTCTGAATTGATCAAGAAGCGGTTCATTCATTTTCCTGTTTTCTTTGCTGGAGCAGAATCTGGGGATAGAGACCCATTTACACCTCAGGTATGCAGCATCAGCTGTTATACCTATAGTGGATGGATGAGTTGATGAAGGACAAGCAACTGTTAGTTTCCTCCACTCTAATGTTGTAAGAGCCATCATGCACCACTCTAATGTTGTAAGAGCCATCATTCACCACTCTAAGGGTGTAAGAGCCGTCATGCACCACTCTAATGTTGTAAGAGCCATCATTCACCACTCTAATGTTGTAAGAGCCATCATTCACCACTCTAATGTTGTAAGAGCCATCATGCACCACTCTAATGTTGTAAGTGCCATCATTCACCACTCTAATGTTGTAAGAGCCATCATGCACCACTCTAATGTTGTAAGTGCCATCATTCACCACTCTAATGTTGTAAGTGCCATCATTCACCACTCTAATGTAAGTGCCATCATTCACCACTCTAATGTTGTAAGTGCCATCATTCACCACTCTAATGTTGTAAGAGCCATCATGCACCAAGAGCCATCATGCACCACTCTAATGTATTGCAAGTGGATTGCCGACTGCTTTCATTTTTACCATTGGGCAGTAAACCCCTTTTTTGGAAACTGCTGCAGCCAAAGATCACTTCACAAGGGGTATAACCATTTCCATTGCTTACTCCTGGACATTTGTTTGGCAACTTAATTGTCAGAACACACATTCACGAAGTGTGATGGTTCTTCTTTGTGATTGGAATTAGCATTCTTAACCTTTGACATTCTGTTTCTCTCTGGCTCCTTCCGCACTTGTGATTTACTGCTTGGGATTCATCTAAGCCATTGACCCACTGAGGAAGATTCCCAGTGTTAAATATGATGAAAGTAGATGTGTTTTTATAGATCCATATAGGTGTGTCCTCCTCAGTAGGTTAAAAACAGCATCATGCCATCCCTATCTGCTTGCATGATTTTTCTGACTGACCTCATCTCTGGAATTCCCTGTATGTTAGACGGGTGCATGATTCATATTACTCTGTAACAATGTAGGTGTAAAATCCTCACTGTTATATGTCAAATTGTAAGGAGAGTATTTGCCAGCATTTGGGGGGGGCACTGATCGATTCAGGGGGCCTAAGTTTGCTTATGTATTTGAGATATAATATCGTTATTGTATGCCAGTTCAGGGTACAAGAGCATGGGATTTCCTAAGGAAAAAGTGCTGAACTGGGATATGTTTTGGGACATCTGCAGTTTGGCATCTCCTTCTCAGATTTCCACTTATTAAATTAGGATCTTTGGAAAGCAAAGTTTACAGGTGACTGTAGGCTGGGAGTTGTCATCAAGTCCTCCTCTGGGATGTGTGCATTTCAGCATAAGCTTACACCTTTTGGTAGCTGGTGAAGTAAAAATAAACTGAAGTTCAGTGCCAAAAAGTGCAACATTGTAGCATTTGGTAAACACTCCCCCCCGGGTTCAAGCCTGTAACATGGATAACGCACCATTTAAAATTGAAAAGGTTGTGAGAGACCTGTGCACGTAGGTAGTCGGGTCTCTGGCATTTGACCTTCACAATGCAAAGGTGCTTAGTACATCTTTTTACCTTGCACAGATTATACTAAAAGGTATTTCTTCTAGATCAAAAGAAGCCTCACCTACTTGTACTCCTCAATAAATAGACCCATCCTTGAGTGTAATGCTCCATTTGGGTTGTACCTTACTAAGCAAATAAAGCATTCAGAAAGACCCTAGAAGTTTTGTGCCAAAAAGGTCACGGGCCCAAAATATCTGAACTAGAAAGACAAACTGGAGGCTTTATCCCTGTACTCAGTGGATTCATAATTTCATAGATGAGTACTAGGCCAAATGCCCTTGTGGGGCCATTTTTAAGCCTACCCAGTTTCGATTTAGGTGCTCTAATTGACCTATCTCCATCAAACTTTCCATAAGCAGACCAACGGTAGAGCCCAAATATATATTGAGGGAAAATACACTAGTGCTTTCACACTCTGTGCTTCTTCAAGTGTAGAAAACATGAATAATCAAATAATCATTAAAACTACAGGTTCCATTTATATAAAGTATTAGCGATCATTTATATCGTATTAGGAAATGTAATACCCAGAATGCTTTAAAGAAGCTTGTTTTTGAGCATAAGGAACATTGTTTTAAGTTTATGGTAGGAGTGTGCATCACAGGTGGTGATGTCATTAATGCCATTGAATGTGCCGAAATTAAGTAGAGCGTTAGACTAGTACCTACCTATGAACCTATTTAGCATATTGGCCCTAGGGCCTATACAAGCCCAGCCAAAAAGGTACTCTGACTTTTGCCACCCAAGAAAATTATTTTCCTGTGCCCCTGTTGAGCAGAGCCACAGAAGTGATCCCCGGAGTGAATTTCCTATCTCCCATCCAATCATCAAGATTTTTCTTTAGTGCTAATGAGGAGCTTTGTTTGATATAGATAGGTAGTTTGTTCCAGAGTATGGGAAGTCTCTGGGACAGGAATCTATCCCTCCAGCATGTTCTGTTTATTGTGGTGACAAGGTTTAGGTCCCTGGTGCGTGTAGCTCGGAGGGATTGGAATTTCTTTAAGTGGAGCATGTCCAACAGCTCTGGGTTAGCTTTGTATGTTAGGCAGAGATCACTGCTGAGTAGGCAATATGCAACGGAGTAAAGCTTGAGTTTTTTGAGACGGTCTGTGTAGGGCATCTGTTTGAGGCCAGTAATCCTCTTTGTGAGGTATTTATGTGGCCTTTCAAGTTGTTGTAGATGTCTTGTGAGGTACATACCAAAAGGGGCATTGTACTCTATAATGGGGTCTAATGAGAGATGAGTAGAGGGGAACAATGACCTCTTTTTTTCTGGATGAGAAATTTTTTGTGATGTGTGCCACGTAGAAGGATTTCCTGACTACTTTGGCGATGTGATTATCAAAGGAGACTACTGTCCACCTGTGTCCCGAGGTCTCATCACACTTTCGGTGTTAAGTATACTACCGCCTATGTTGTAGTTCATGGGTACAGAGTTTTTACCAAAGGGGATGACGGTGCACTTTTTGGCATCGAGCTTGAGGCCATGGCTTTGACACCAGGCATCTGTCTCAGTGAGGCCCTTTTGTAGGATGTCCACATCGTTAGGAGTTTCGATTATGGCTCCTAGTTTGCAGTCATCTGTGAACTTTGTTAGCCAAAGACCTTTTGTGTTAGCCTGTACTTCAGAGAAATAGATACCAAACAGGAGAGGACCCAGGACTGAACCCTGTGGTACTCCACTTGTCACTGGTCATAAGTCGGATTTGAAGTCTTCTTCTTTCACAGTGTGGGTTCTGTCAGTGAGCCAGTTGGCAACCCATCTTTTGACATAGGCATTTATACCTAGTTTAGTGAGTTTATCTATAATTCCAGAGTGGGGGATGGTGTCGAAAGCCTTGGCAAGATCTTGATAGGCTGTGTGAACCACCTTACCCTTGTCTACTGCTTTGGTGACTGCTTCAAAGAAGAGTATGAGGTTTAGGAGACATGATCTGCCTTTTAAAAACCCAAACTGGGTGGGGTCCAGAGTTTGGAGATTACCAATGTCTTTGTTTATAAGTTACATGAGGATACGTTCCATGGCCTTGCAGACCAGGCTCGTCAGGCTAATGGGGCGGTAGTTCCCGGGGTCCGTGGTGGCTCCCCCCTTGTGGAGTGGGATAACAGTTGCTGTGTGCCATTCAGCAGGCACAAAGTTAATAAATGTTACTAAGCAGCCAGGCCCATGGTAGAGCATTAAGCTAAATGTTACTAAGCAGCCAGACCCGATTGGCACTTGTAGTATTTCACAGCCAGACCTGATTGGCACTTGTAGTATTTCACAGCCAGGCCCGATTGGCACTTGTAGTATTTCACTCCGTCATAAAGCTGAAGGACTTGGGTTTTGACTGGAAGTTTTGTGGTACATTTGGTCTTTTTTTTTTTTTTTTCTGCAGTATAAATCGAAGCTGTAGATGTTATGTAGTCCAATCTCGTCTTCATTCTTACCCGTGAGTTCGGAGCCGAACCTCTGCTCTGGCTCGGCCATACTCTAGCTCGAAGTCTTCAATTGGCTCGTGGCTAAGAAGTATCCCTTCGTGCAACAGGTCTATTCCCCAGATCTCGTTTGCCACTCGTTAAGCTCAGATGTGGTCTTGCTTTTGCCGTGGCTAAGTATATTATTTATAAAATTCTTATAAACTGTTGACTTGTTGCTCAAAAAGCTATTTTCATAGCTCTCTGTGTGTGGTAGTGGTGTTTTACTGCTTGTATTTGTTTCTCTGGCTGTTTTTTGTGCCCTTGTCTGGCTGTTTGGGTATCCCGTTCATTTTCCTTTCCTTGCGGGCTAGGCCCATTTAAGTTAGAGGACCTAGTCCTCCCCATTGTTTCTGTGTGGTCTTTGGTTTGGCGCTCCATTCTGTTAGCATTTAGTGTTGTGTCTGGCTAGTGGTGCTTTCCTGCCTTTGTTTCCCCGGGCTAGGCCCATTTAAGTTAGAGTACCTAGTCCTCCCTGTTGTTTTCCCGCCGGTTTCTTGGCCGTTTGAGTTAGAGGCTCTGTTTCTTGTTAGTTGGGTCTAGTGCATCTACGTATTAATTTGTTCCTTTCAGCATGTCCAAGGATCCTAAGGAACACAGGCCTTCGGGCTTTAAAAAGTGTGTTGAATGCAGCAATAAAATGTCTTTAACTGATGGGCACTCTGTGTGCGTGTACTGCTTGGGAGCTATTCACCTCCAAGAGTCCTGCTTGTTTTGTCATTCCTTCAGTCCCCATGTGCTACAGGAGAGGAAAAACAAGCTCATTTTGAAAGGACTGCTTAAACACTCTCCGAAGAAGACTTGGCTAAGTCTTCCAGTGCATTATCCTCTCCAGCTAAAAAGGACAAAAAGACTACCAAGAAGCGCTCTCTGGCTCCATCTGTTTCTTCGGAGCCACCAGAGAAAGTTGCTAGAACAACTTCTCCTTCTTCGTTTCCATTGCCCTTGGTGCTGAAAGAAGATAGTCTCTTGACTAAGTCTGTATCGGCTCCCAGCCTTTCGGAGCCGGTCATGGATATTTTGGTTTGGAGCCGGTCTCCAGTTTTTCAACCGGGTTGTCCTTCATGCAAGTCCCCTTCTGTAGGGAGATCCAGATCTCATACTTTATCTTCCAGGACCCTTTCCGATGAGGACGTTGATAGGGTGATGAAGAAACTGCTTCAATCATCGGTTTTGGCCAAATTGATTTCGGCTCCGGAGCTTATGGCCTCTTCACCCTTTGTTGTTCCTCCTCCAAGCCTTTCTCGGCCTTCAGAGCCAGAGTTGTTGATGCCGTCGGGTGCCGATAGGTCGGTTCCAGTAACCTCGCCTGGTGTCTCAGTTCTGATTTCCGCTCCGACTCTGTTGGCTCCATCCACAGGGTCGGGGGTTCACTGTTCTCCGGTCAGACCTGATGGGGAGGTCTTGGATCGATCTTCATCGGTTCCGAGCCTTCCTCCCGGTGCTTCGGCCCAAATGAGCGTGCACCCGACGTCGGCTTTGGACCTCATCTCCTCTGCGCTGAGGGCTACTATTGTTTCATCTTCAGTTAGTCGGTCTTTGGTGCCAGGGGGATCAGCCTTCGAGGTTATGAGGAGTGTGCTGTCCAGGTCACCAGCTGCATCCTATGGCACCGATACTCTGCCCCCTCCAGCACCGGTGTCCGTTTCGGATCACGCTCTATCCATGGGCAGTGGAAACCTCAAGCCTCAGGATTCCTCCATGAGTGATCCCCAACTTTCTGACATCTCCCCAGAGTTTTTGCCTGAGGAGCCTGCGAGAAAGAGATTGTGTAAGAGGAAACACTTTGACTCCCCGGATGAGTCTCTCACATCAGATACCGACCTCGAGGAGTCAGAGGGGGTCCCCCAAATCATCTTCTGAAGATAGCTCTTTTTCAGATATCATGGAGATCTTGAAGCAGAGAGGTGGCTGGCCATCCAAAATCCCCTTATGAGTCGTCGATGTTCCTGAAGGCTTTCGGGTCTCAACCCTCCGTCTCTTGGGTTTCTAACCCTTTTGATGAGCTATTAGACCTTGTCTATCGAAAGGTGTGGGAAACTCCTGACACTGTGGAACCGGTCCCAAGGAGACCCAATAAGTTTTTGTCTGCCTCCTCTGACAAGGAGCATCTATCTAAAGGCGTTCCAGTAGATGCCATGGTGGTGGCAGCGGACACCAAGAAGGAACTTGCTGAAACTTCATCTACCGTCTATCCGCCTAACAAGGAGTCCCCGGCTGTGGACAAGTATGGGAAGCGTGTGCTTACCTCAGCGGCCTTTATACTGCGGTCACTGAACTACTTGACTCATTTTATGAGGCTCCAGAGAGATCTCCTAAAAGAGTTAGGAGATTCTCTACAGGATAACATTTCTGATGCCGTGGCACAGAAGGTCAATGCACAGATGTCTCCTCCATGAGGCTGATCTCATATGCAGCCGACGGAGCGAGTAGGGCTGTGGGTTTCGGAGTCTCTCTTAGGAGGCACTCCTGGATGCGCCTGTGCAATTTCGCAGTGGCCTTCAAGTCTACATTCACCATTGCCCCATTTGATGGTTCATCGTTGTTCGGAACCAAGGTGAAGGACACTCTCACTAGGTGTAAGCAGGAAGGAAAAACCCTGTCTGCCGTTGGAGTCTGTTTTTCCATGCCTTCTAGACCTTACCCCAAGGGCCAGAAGGGTGGGAAAATGTGGTTCAGGAAGTCACAGACGTTTTTTCAGGGTGCACAAAGTGATTCCCCCTCCGGAGGCAGGGAAGGGGTGGAAATTCAGGTAGACACCGCCCTAGAGGCAGAGGAGGCCCATGTAACCAGGGGGACTATGATTCTTTTTGTGGTTCTCCCTACCAGCGCTCCTGAAGGGAGGCCCGACTGTGCATCTCTGGAGCTGGTCGGGGGTCGCATTTCTTTATACCCAGAAGCCTGGCAAGAAGTCACCCAAGATGAGTGAGTATTAAAGATAATTTCCAGAGGTTATCATATCCCCTTCTCTTCTCCTCCCCCGCCATCCAAGAGAATCCCAGACGTTCCACCCAGTCGCAGGGATTCTGCAATTTTAGAATTAAAAAAGTTGCTTTCAAAGGGAGCCATCCAGCCTGCCCCCGCAGACCAAGTAGGATTAGGGACTTGCTCCAGATTCTTTTTGGTGCCGAAAAGAACAGGGGACCTGAGACCCATCTTGGATCTCAGCCGATTGAATCTTCATGTACAAAAATCCAAGTTCCGCATGGTCACCTTACAGTCAATACTCCCTCTGTTAGGGAAAGATGTGTGGATGTGCTCCATCGACCTCAAAGATGCTTACTACCATATCAAGATGGACAGGGCATCGAGAAGTCATTTACTCTTCCGGCCGGGAGCCAGTCATTTTCAGATGTTCTTCATCTCACATTGCTGCAGTCATAACCTGTGGGTAGTCCGCTGTCCTCGGTCGGCCCGAATACCAAAGAGTTAGGCTGGCGTCGGTCATGGTCGCTCAGATCTGACGTCAGTACACCGAGGTATTAAAGCGCATGACTGACGTCATATCCTCAGTCTTTCTTGCCGCATGGTCCGAAGCAGAAGCAGTGTTTGCAAGTGCCGTTTGGCGTTCTGAAATTTTCGTATTCTGAGTTTCAGACCGAAAACCAAGTTGGGCTAAGTACCCCGTTGGGGAATATTTTTGTCTTTTCTTGCCTCAGTTAAATCCGGATGTCAGAAAAAGTGAATAATTGTATTTCTTGTGGGAAACCGATACCTCATAGGGATTACCACTCTCTCTGTATTCCTTGTTTGGGGCCTGAGCACGACGTAGTCGGGTGTCGCTTTTGTGCTAGATTTAATAAGCGCACCATTAAACGTCGGTTAAATTGCGCTAGGCTGGTCTTCGGTAAGCGGTGTAATTACAATATGCCGTCGGATCCTCCGACGCCTGCTACCGCTAAGAAGCGCAAGGAAAAATCGTTAAAGTCCAAGCAGGATGAGTCGTCCGTTCCAGACGCCGGTTCTTTAGAAACTACGGTGGAATCTGTGGATCCAGCCGAGGTTTCAGCTGAGTCTCAGGGGGAGCCGTTAATTTTGCAAGATGTGGCCTCTCAGGAGTCTGGTCAGGCTGAGGGGGCCTCTCAGGTTGCTGTACTCCCTTCTTTGCATAAGGTGGTTAGGCCTTCCCCTTCTGTCTCTAAGGTACCTTCCAAGGTCAGGCCTGGTTTGTCTTCCTCTGGTGTCAGTCCTAGTTCTGCAGGCTCTGTACCTAAAAAACACATGCTTAAAATGGCAGAAGATTTGATTTCCTTAATCAGAGGTTCTATGCCCCCCCCCCAGATAAGAGGCCTAGGGTGGAGCCAGAGGTGGAAGGTTCGGAACATTCTTCAGATTACTCAGAGTCTTCGGCTGAAGACATTCAGGATTTTCCTCCTTATTCTGATTCAGACGCAGAGGATTCTAGTCCTTCTGCTTCTCCTCCAGAGGATTTTTCTTTTTCAGAAACCCTGCATTCTATGAGGGAGCATTTTAAATGGGAAGGTCAGGATTTCTCAGATTCCCGAAAGAGGCTTAGGGAATTTTTGTTTTTACCACAACATAGGCCCTTGGCTATACCTCCTGTTTTGGATGTTGTCCAGGATGTTTTCTCTGAAGCTTCCCTTAATCCAGACTCTCTGCCTCCTGCACCGGTTAAACCAGATAGGTATTACAGAGTGCCAGAGGCTCATAAATATCTGTATAAGAGCCCAAGGGCTGACCCAGAAACTATTAGCCAGGGTCCTAAGGGTGTCAGGGCTTCTGTTGTAAAGAATCCAGTTCCTATGGATAAAGATTCTAGAGCTTTGGATAGGTGGGGTAAAAAAGTGTATACCTCTTCCACTCTAGCTATGAGGGCTTTGAATTGCCAGTTTCATATGTTGAAGTACCAGAATTTTCTCCTTACTCAGTTAGTGTCTAAGGTAGATGCTTTGGCAGAGGGCATAGACTGTAAGGAATTACAGGATTTGGTTCATGCCTCTGATCAGGTGGGTAAGCATTCTTTGCAGTGTGGTTTTGATGCTTTACAGGCTTCTTCCAGGGTGGCTGCCACTGGATCAGTTATTCGTAGGCACGCATGGCTTAAGGATCAGAACTTGTCAGAGCATGTTAAAGCTCAAATTTTAGATGCTCCTCTTCAGTCTGAAGTTTTGTTTGGTTCTCCTGTGGAGTCAGTCTTGAAGAAAATGGAAGACAAAGCTAAGTCTATGCAGACTGTTAAGGATTTTTTGCAGGTACAGCCCCCTAAGTTTAGCAGAAATTGGCCTACTAAGGGATGGGCTTACCCTTCTTCAGATTTACAGTCTAGGGGCAGATCTAGACGTGGTAGGGGCAGAGCTCAGGGTTCTTTCAGGCCTAGAACGTGGAGTTCCCCTGCACAATCTACAGGTGAGGGCAGGGGCCAGTCCTTTCGTAAACAGACCCAATGACCTGCATCTTCAGCTGCCAGATCCTTCCTGTCTGGCAGCTCCTCTGGGAGGAAAGTTGGCACTTTTCAGACAAAATTGGCTTTTAGTCACCCAGGACAAATGGGTGTTGGACATTATAGACCGAGGCTACAAGTTTTATTTCCACACATTGCCTCCTTTCAAAGGCATGCCAGACGTTCCTCCTCAGCAAAGGGTGGAGGCTCACAAACAGATTTCTTTACTTCTTCAAATGGGGGCTATACAGCAGGTTCCTCTGTCAGAAGTGGGCCTAGGATTTTATTCTCGCCTGTTTCTTGTACCAAAGAAAGGGAACACTTGGAGGCCAATTTTGGATCTATCTATCCTCAACACATACCTGGACATTCCAAAATTCAAAATGTTGACTTTGCAACAACTTCTGCCTCTGTTGGGCAAAGATCACTGGATGGTAACTCTGGATCTCAAAGAGGCTTATCTTCATATTCCTATCAGGCCCAGTTGCAGGAGATTCCTGCTGGCTGGGACTTTACATTATCAGTTCTCTGCATTGCCCTTTGGCTTATCTACTGCCAGGGTATTCACAAAGGTTCTGGCTCCGTGATAGCCTTCTTAAGGTTAAGAGGAATACAAATTTATCCTTATTTGGACGATTGCCTGATTCTTGCTCAAGACAAAGACAAGCTACTTCACCATCTACAGTATGTTATGGCAGTGTTAAGGTGCCTAGGGTATTCTGTGAACGAAACAAAGTCCAGTCTAGTACCCTCTCAGGACATGTGCTTTCTGGGTGTGAGACTGAATACAGCCTCTCAGATGGCTTTTTTGACCCCGGACAAGCAAAGAAATCTTACACTTTACTTCCAACAATTGTCTCTACGGTCCAGGCTGACTGCAAGGACAGTCCTTCAAGCCTTGGGGTTCATGGCATCTTGTATTCTGGTGCTTCCCAATGCCAAACTGCATATGAGGAAGCTACAATGGTATCTCAAAAGTGTATGGACTCAACACTGCCACGTTTTGGACACTGTCATTCAGATAATACCTTGCATTCAAAAGGAATTTTTGTGGTGGGCTCAGGAATGTCACCTAAACAAGGGACTCTCTGTGACCCGACCAGAGGCGAGTCAGATCTTAACGACAGATGCCTCAGACAAGGCTTGGGGAGCACACCTCAATGGAAAATGGGTTCAAGACACGTGGCCTGCCAGACTTCAACATTTGCATATCAACTTGAAGGAGATGTTAGCAGTCCAATTTGCATTGATGGCTTTCAAGGATCTTCTTCACCCAGGACAAGTGTTGATTCAAACAGACAACACAACTGTCATGTGGCACATCAACAAGCAAGGGGGAACCCATTCGTACCCTCTTTGCAGGCAAGCTATGATTTTGTGGGAGACTGCTCTCAGTTTGCATCTCACTCTTCAGGCAAGGTTTCTGCCAGGAGCACAGAACTCCTTAGCGGATGTTTTGAGCAGACAGATGGTGGATCCCCACGAGTGGAAGTTGGATCCTCATGTATTTCGACAGTTGACAGTGATTTGGGGGACTCCAGACATAGATCTGTTCGCTTCTCCACTAAATTTCCAGTTGCCAAAGTTTTGCACAAAGATGTTTCATCCAAAAGCTTGGAAAGTGGATGCTCTGTCATTCAGTTGGAACAATCTTCACGTCTATGCCTTTCCTCCTCTGCCTCTCCTTCCCAAGGTGCTCTTGAAGGTCAGACAGGACAAGCCCTCCATGATTCTAATAGCTCCAGATTGGCCACGGCAGCACTGGTACCCTCTGCTGAGGAGTTTAGTACGGGAGCCTCCTTGGCCTCTGCCATCAATTCCACACCTTTTGTCCCAGGCAGGCAATCATTTCCTCAATATCAGGATACAGTCCCTGCATCTGACAGCCTGGCATATTCTGTTCTAGAACCTGGAGGGCCACAGCTTCCTCAACAAGTTTTGAATGTCATTTTGGAGGCCAGAAGGCCTAGTACAAGGAAAGTTTATGCTGATAAATGGAGGAGATTTTTTGTTTGGAGCAAAGCAAGGAGGTTTGATGTTTCAGGGCCTAATTTGAGTGTTTCACTTCAGTACCTTACAGAATTATTAGACAAGGGTTTGTCTTTCTCCTCTGTAAAAGTTCATGCTGCAGCCATTTCTGCTCACTATGACTGTGACCCACCATTATTCTCTCATCCTTTGTTTAAGCAATTTCTTAGAGGGGCAAAGAACATAAGACCTCCGCGTAGAGCTCCTACTCCTTCCTGGGATCTCAATTTTGTGTTGGAAAAACTCACTTTACCTCCTTTTGAACCTGCAGCTACATCTGAGTTGAAGTTTTTGTCTTGGAAGACTGCTTTTTTGTTGGCCATTACGTCTGCTAGAAGGGTATCTGAATTACAGGCTCTAATGGCAGTTGAACCCTTCCTGATTTTTCATAAGGATAGGGTATCCCTACATACTAACCCTACTTTTATGCCTAAAGTAGTTTCAAATGTGGCCTTGAACCAATCTATTCATTTGCCTACATTTTATGCTGATCCCCAAAATAAAGGGGAGAAAATTTTACACACTTTGGATATTCACAGGCAGTTGCGTTATTATTTGAGCAGAACTAAAGGGTTCAGACAGTCTCAACAGTTATTTGTTTCTTTTGCTTTGGGCTCTCAGGGGAAACCTGTTTCAAAACAGACTATTTCTAAGTGGATTGGCCATTGTATTGCTTTTTGTTATTCTCATCATGGTAAGGAGATTCCGGCTGGAATCAGACCTCATTCCACTAGGGCTACTGCCACTTCTACTGCTTTTTTAAGGGGTGTAGCTACTAAAGATATTTTGGAAGCAGCTACTTGGAGTTCAGTGCACACTTTTTCTAAACATTACCATCTCCCTCTTTATTCCAAATCTAGGGCTGGGTTTGCCACTGCAGTTTTACAGGGCATGTTAGCAGCTCCCAATGCTTTATGATTTTGCCAACCTCCCTTTACCTTTGCTTTGGGATTCTACCCACAGGTTATGACTGCAGCAATGTGAGATGAAGAACATAGTACAGTTTTGTACCTACCATAAATGTAGATGTTCGAAGATCCACATTGCTGCAGTCCAATTTACCCTCCCTCCTTCCCCTCTGTAGTTTGGAGTGGTTGTGTGGTTTGGGTTGTAAATATTGTTTGTACATGGGTTTTGGAGGATGTCCTTCATGGATGCATCTGCAGTCATAACAAATGGGTTGTCCTGTCGTCAGGCAGCCCTTCGGTCGGCCGGATTCCAAAGTCTGGGTCCGGCTTCGGCTGATGTCGCACTTCACCCGACGTCATCTCTGCTGGTCTTCGGGTATAAAGGCATCAGCCGACGCCATTTTCCTCAGTCTTTCTTGCCGGCGCTCAAGCAGAAGCTGTTCGCAAGTGCGGTCGGTCAGATCCAGAGATTACTACTACCGAATACTTCAAGACTTCTAAAAGCTAAGTACCCGTTGGGGACTCTTTCTTGCCTCAGCCGATGTCAGAAAAAGTCAATAACTGTTTAACTTGTGGGAAACAAATACCTCATAAAGATTTCCACTCTTACTGTTTGCCTTGCTTAGGCCCAGACCACGACGTAGCAGCCTGTTCGGCCTGTGCTTCCTTCAACCGACGAACGCTTAGGCGTCGGTCGGAGTTTGCTGAACAGATGTTCTTCATCTCACATTGCTGCAGTCCTTACACTTGGGTAGTCCGCTGTCCTCGGTCGGCCCGAATATCAAAGTATAAGGCTGACGTCGGTCAAGGCGCATTTGACTGACATCAGGACGTCAGGGTACAAATGCGCATGACCGACGTCATATCCTCAGTCTTTTTTGCCGCATGGTCCGATGCAGAAGCAGCATTGCAAGTGCCGGTTGGCGTTCTGAGATTTTTCGATTTCGAAGTTTCAGACCGAGTCAAAGTTGGCTAAGTAGCCGTTGGGAATATTTTAGTTTTTCTTGCCTCAGTGGTTTACCGGATGTCAGAAAAAGTGAATAATTGCATTTCTTGTGGGAAACAGATACCGCATAGGGACTATCATACTTTGTGTATTCCTTGTTTAGGGCCTGAGCACGACATTGTTGGGTGTCGCTCTTGTGCTAGATTCAATAAACGCACTATAAAGAGAAGGTTGGATTGTGCCAGGTTAGTCTTTGGGAAGCGGTGCAATTATAAAATGCCGTCGGATGCTCCGACGCCCGCTTCTTCGAAGAAGCGCAAGGACAAAGCGGTTAAGCCTAGGCTAGAAGAACCATCTGTACCGGACGCCGGTTCTTTAGAGGTGTCGGTGGAGCCGGTGGTTCCACCGGAGGTTTCTTTGGGTTCCCAGGGAGAGACTTTGTTATTGCAGGATGTGGCCTCTCAGGAGGCAGGTCAGGCTGAAGGGGCTTCTCAGGTTACTATACTCCCCTCCCTTCCTAGGGTGGTTAGGCCCTCTCCTTCTGTTTCCAAGGCTTCTCCCAGAGGCAGGCCAGGTTTAGCTTCAGTTGGTGTCACCCCTAGTTCTTCTGGAACTGTGCCCAAGAAGCATATGCTTAAAATGGCAGAGGATTTGATTACTTTGATTAGGGGTTCTTTGCCCCCTCCTGATAAGAGACCTAGGGTGGAGCCTGAGCCAGGGAGTTTTGAGCAGGCTTCGGATGTTTCAGAGTCTTCGGCTGAAGACTTGCAGGAGTATTCTCCTTATTCTGATTCTGATGTGGATGATTCTACTCCTTCTGCTTCTCCTCCTGAGGATTTTTCTTTTTCAGAAACTCTTCATTCTATGAGGGAGCATTTTAAGTGGGAAGGTCAGGACTTCTCTGATTCCAGGAAAAGGCTTAGGGAATTTTTTTTACCCCAGCATAGGCCTTTGGCTATACCTCCTGTTTTGGATGTGGTGGAAGATGTTTTTGCAGAGGCTTCTCTTAATCCTGATTCTTTGCCTCCTGCTCCTGTTAAACCGGATAGATATTACAGGGTGCCTGAAGCTCATAAGTATCTTTTTAAGAGTCCTAGGGCAGACCCAGAAACTGTTAGTCAGGGGCCTAAAGGTGTTAAGGCTTCTGTTGTCAAGAATCCGGTTCCTACAGACAAAGAGGCCAGGGCTTTGGATAGATGGGGAAAGAAAGTTTATACTTCTTCCACTCTAGCTATGCGAGCTTTGAATTGCCAGTTTCACATGTTGAAATACCAAAACTATCTCCTTTCACAATTGAAGTCTAAGGTTGATGCTCTGGCGGAAGGTATTGATTGTAAAGAGTTGCAAGATTTAGTACATGTTTCTGAACAGGTGGGTAAGCATTCTTTGCAATGTGGTTTTGATGCTGTACAGGCCTCGTCTAGGGTGGCTGCCACTGGGTCAGTTCTTCGCAGGCACGCCTGGCTGAGGGATCAGAATTTATCTGACCATGTTAAAACAAGGATTTTAGATGCTCCTTTACAATCTGATGTGTTGTTTGGTTCTCCTGTTGAGACAGTTTTAAAGAAAATGGAAGACAAGGCTAAGTCTATGCAGACTGTTAAAGATTTTTGCAGGTTCAGCCTCCAAAGTTTAGTAGAAATTGGCCTACTAAGGGGTGGACGTATCCTTCTTATGATTCCCAGTCTAGGGGTAGATCTAGACGTGGTAGGGCAGAGCTCAGGGCTCTTTCAGGCCTAGAACAGGGAGTTCTCCTGCACAGTTTTCGGTGAGGGCAGGGTCAGTCCTTTCGTAAACAGACCCAATGACCTACCTTTTCAGCTGCCAGAGCCTTCTGCCTGGCAGCACCTTTGGGAGGAAGGTTGGCACTTTTCAAAGAAAATTGGAGTTTAATTACCCAAGACAGATGGGTATTGGATATCATACACCACGGTTACAGGTTTTATTTCCATACCTTGCCTCCTTTCAAAGGCATGCCAGACGTTCCTCCTCTACAAAGAATAGAGGCTCACAAGCAAATTTCTCTGTTACTCCAAATAGGGGCCATTCAGCCGGTCCCTATGCCAGAAGTGGGCCTAGGATTTTATTCTCGCCTGTTCCTAGTACCAAAGAAAGGGAACACGTGGAGACCAATTTTGGACTTATCTATCCTCAACACTTATCTGGACATTCCCAAGTTCAAAATGTTGACGTTACAGCAGCTTTTACCTCTGCTGGGCAAAGATCATTGGATGGTAACTTTAGATCTCAAGGAGGCTTATCTTCATGTTCCTATCAGACTGAGTTGCAGGAAGTATCTGCGTTTACGAGCTGGGACTTCTCATTATCAGTTCTCTGCATTGCCCTTTGGCTTATCTACTGTGCCCAGAGTGTTCACGAAAGTTCTGGCTCCAGTGATAGCTTTCCTCAGGTTAAAAGGAATACAGATTTATCCTTATTTGGACGATTGCCTGATTCTGGCTCAAGGAAGGACGAGCTTCTTCATCATTTGGATTATGTGATAGCAGTGCTAAGATGCCTGGGGTATTCTGTGAACGAAATAAAGTCCAGTCTAGTACCCTCTCAGGATATGTGCTTTCTGGGTGTGAGACTGAATACAGCATCCCAGATGGCCTTTTGACCCCGGACAAACAAAAGAATCTTTCCCTTTACTTTCATCAGTTGTCTCATCAGTCCAGGCTGACTGCAAGGACAGTCCTTCAAGCCTTGGGGTTCATGGCATCTTGTATTCTGGTGCTTCCCAATGCCAAACTGCATATGAGGAAGCTACAATGGTATCTCAAAAATGTATGGACACAGCACTGCCAGGATTTGGACACTGTCATTCAAATAATACCTTGCGTTCAAAAGGAATTTTGTGGTGGGCTCAGGAATGTCACCTAAACAAGGGACTCTCTGTGACCCGGCCAGAGGCGAGTCAGATTCTAACGACAGATGCCTCAGACAAAGCTTGGGGAGCTCATCTGAATGGAAAGTGGATACAAGACAAGTGGCCTGCCAGACTACAACATCTACATATCAACTTGAAAGAGATGTTAGCAGTCCAGTTTGCATTAATAGCTTTCAAGGATTTACTTCTTCCAGGGCAGGTGTTGATTCTAACAGACAACACAACTGTCATGTGATACATCAACAAGCAAGGCGGAACACATTCTTATCCTCTATGCAGGCAAGCAATGATTTTGTGGGAGACTGCTCTCAGTTTACAGCTAAATCTTCAGGCAAGGTTTCTGCCGGGAGCACAGAACTCCTTAGCAGATGTGTTGAGCAGACAAATTATGGATCCCCACGAGTGGAAATTGGATCCTCATGTATTTCAGAAATTGACAGTGTCATGGGGAACTCCAGACATAGATCTGTTCGCTTCTCCACTAAACCACCAGCTGCCAAAGTTTTGCACAAAAAGGTTTCATCCCACAGCTTGGAAAGTGGATGCTCTTTCTTTCAATTGGAGCAATCTTCATGTGTATGCCTTTCCGCCTCTACCTCTCCTCCCAAAGGTACTACTAAAGGCCAGACAAGACAAGCCAAGGCTGATTTTGATAGCTCCAGATTGGCCACGACAGCATTGGTACCCATTACTGAGAAGCCTGGTACGGAAGCCTCCATGGCCTTTGCCTTCGATTCCACACCTGTTGTCTCAGGAGGACAGTCATTTGCTCAATGTCAAGCTTCACTCTCTGCACCTAACAGCCTGGCATATTCTGTTTTGAACCATAGTGGGCCTCCACTTCCACAGCAAGTTTTGAATGTTATTTTGGAAGCTAGAAGGCCTAGTACAAGGAAAGTGTACGCAGATAAATGGAAGAGATTTTTATTTTGTAGTGCAGCAAAGGATTTTGATGTTTCTGAGCCTAATTTAAGTGTGGCTCTTCAATATCTTACTGAGTTACTGGACAAAGGTTTGTCCTTCTCTTCTATTAAGGTTCATGCTGCAGCAATTTCGGCTCACTATGATTGTGACCCACCATTGTTTTCTCATCCTTTGTTCAAGCAATTTCTTAGAGGCGCAAACAATATAAGACCCCCAAGAGCTCCTACTCCTGCTTGAGATCTCAATTTTGTGTTGGAGAAACTCACTCTACAACCTTTTGAGCCTGCAGCTACTGCTGAATTAAAGTTTTTATCATGGAAGACTGCTTTTTTGTTGGCTATTACCTCTGCAAGAAGGGTTTCTGAGTTGCAGGCCCTTATGGCGGTTGAGCCTTTCTTAATTTTCCATAAGGATAGGGTATCTTTACGTACTAATCCTTCCTTTATGCCTAAAGTGGTTTCTAGTGTGGCTTTAAACCAAACTATTCATTTGCCTACCTTTTATGCAAATCCCCAAAATAAAGGGGAAAAGATTTTGCACACTTTAGATGTACACAGGCAGTTGCGATATTATTTGGACAGAACTAAAGGGTTCAGGCAGTCTCAGCAGTTATTTGTTTCTTTTGATTTGAGTTCTCAGGGCAAGCCTGTGTCAAAACAAACTATTTCTAAGTGGATTGGGTTTTGCATTGCTTTCTGTTATTCCCATCATGGCAAGGAAGTTCCAGCTGGGATTAGGCCTCATTCCACTAGGGCTACTGCCACTTAACAGCTTTTTGAGGGGGGTGGCAACTAGGGATATTTTGGAGGCAGCTACTTGGAGTTCAGTGCATACTTTTTCCAGGCATTATCACCTACCACTTTACTCTAAATCCAGGGCTGGTTTTGCCACTGCTGTTTTGCAGGGCATTTTGG
Organism: Protopterus annectens; assembly: GCF_019279795.1. Classification (NCBI taxonomy): domain Eukaryota; kingdom Metazoa; phylum Chordata; order Ceratodontiformes; family Protopteridae; genus Protopterus; species Protopterus annectens. Next base: position 97,641,595 of record NC_056746.1, read on the forward strand.
CAGCTCCTGCTTCCTTATAATTTGGCCATCCTCCCTTTCCTCTGCTTTGGGATTCTACCCAAGTGTAAGGACTGCAGCAATGTGAGATGAAGAACATAGTACAGTTTTGTACCTACCATAAATGTAGATGTTCAAGATCCACATTGCTGCAGTCCAATTCCCTCCCTCCTTCCCTCTGTAGTTAGAGGCGGTTGTGTGGGTTGGGTTGTCAATATGGTGTATATTGTATATATTGTACATATTTTTAGTGCTAGGATGGTTGGTTGTTTGTTTGCTGTCTTTTGGTTTTGACCTTTATTTTTAGGGTCTTCTGACATCTGGGGCAAGAAAAGACTGAGGATATGACGTCGGTCATGCGCATTTGTACCCTGACGTCCTGATGTCAGTCAAATGCGCCTTGACCGACGTCAGCCTTATACTTTGATATTCGGGCCGACCGAGGACAGCGGACTACCCAAGTGTAAGGACTGCAGCAATGTGGATCTTCGAACATCTACATTTATGGTAGGTACAAAACTGTACTTTTTTCGGCTCAGATTTTGCATACATTATGCCGTCGGATCCTCCGACTACCCAAATTGTTAAAAAACGCAAAGAAAAAGACCGACACTCGCGGTCCGCGGTTTCGGCCGAAACCACGGTTAAGCAAGCCGCGAGTGTCTCGGTTTAGGCCGAAACCGAAAAAACTGGTCAATCTTCAGCCGAATCCATGACTACTACTGAGGCTCCTGCTACCTTATCTGAATCAGCCTCAGAAATTTTGCCTACTACTGTGGTTCCTACTGATCTATCAGACACCATCCCCTTGGATATCTCTACCGTAGCACGTGGTGCTGCTAGGCCTCCTGCAGCCATGTCTATTAAGGCCTTTGCCAGGGCTAAAGCAGCCAAATCAGCTAAATCAGTGCCTGTTAAACCACCCTCACTCAGGCCCACTTCTAGTTCACAAATGCTTACTCTGGCAGAAGATTTAATTTCCTTAATTAGGGGATCCCAATCTCACCCAGACAGGGCCTCTCAGCCCCCAGAAAGAGACCTAGAGCAGAGCCCCCCCGAGCCTGTGTCCTCTGATGATTCTGCGGATGACTCAGACATTACAGACCAGCCAGAGGCTCCTTTTTCCAATTATGAAGATTCAGATGCTGAAGAATCCATTCCAGCTGCTTCTCCACCAGAGGAATTCTCCTTTGGGGAAACCTTACATGCCATGAGAGAACAATTCCAATGGCAGGGTCAAGATTTCTCAGATTCAAGAAAAAGGCTTAGGACTTTTCTGCACTTACCACAACATAGGCCCTTAGGTATACCTCCTGTCCTATCTGTTGTGGACGATGCATTTAATGATGTCTGCACTGCACCTGATTCTTTACCTCCAGCCCCTGCCAAACCAGATAGATTTTACAGGGTGCCAGACACTCATCACCACCTATACAAGGCCCCACTTGCAGACCTCGAAACTATATCCCAGGGGCCTAAGGCAGTAGCCTCAACCACAGCAAAACCCTATTCCCTCTGAAAGGGAATCCAGGTCCTTAGAGATGGGAAAAAAGTCTACACCTCTGCTACTCTCTCAGCTAGAGCTTTAAACTGTCAGTTTCACATGATCCAATACCAAGAGTTTATGCTTGATCAGTTAATTAAAGCTGTCCTCTGATGAATCTTTAGATAAGAAATATGTATTAGAAATGGTGAATAACATCCAACAGGTTAGTAACCATTCTTTAAAATGTGGCTATGATGCACTGGAGGCTTCATTTAGATCAGCCATGACTGGCACAGTGATAAGAAGGCATGCATGGTTGAAAGAACAGGTCTTGCCGGATCATGTTAAAGCTAAGCTATTGGATGCTCCTATGGATAAGGCCAGTCTATTTGGGGAACCTGCCCAGCAGGTAATGAAGAAAATGGAAGAGAAGGCAAAATCTGTACAAACAGTTAAAGATTTCCTACAGGTTCAGCCCCCAAGGTTTAGCAGGAACTGGCCTGCCAAAAATTGGTCCTTTCCTGACTCCACAAGATCCCAAAGGGGCAGGAACAGACGCTCTAGTGGCAGAAATCAATCCAGAGGAGGTGCCTACAGAGGACGACAGTGGCAAGGCAATAACCGAGGCACAGACGCAACCACTGCCACTGCAACAGGACAATCACAGTGACTTGGCTCTGACTCCGCCTACCAGGGAGCAAATAGCAGCACCATTAGGCGGAAAGTTAGCCTTATTCTCAAGAAATTGGCACTATATTTCAGAAGCCAAGTGTATTTTGCAAAGCATAGACCAAGTCTAACGGTCCCACTGCCACACTTTACCAGTAAAAGAGGAATGCCAAACCTGCCCCAAATCAAAAAATAGAAGCCCTGCACCAGACAGCAGAATTAATAAAGATGAGAGCTGTGGAAAGGGTACCAATAACAGAACAGGGCAAAGGATTCTACTCCAGACTCTTCCTAGTACCAAGAAAAGAAAAAACTGGAGACCTATTCTCGACCTGTCCATCTTAAACACATACATCATTGTCCCAAAATTCAAAATGCTGACCCTACAGCAACTTCTTCCCATGCTGGGCAAGGAGTGTTGGCTGGTAACTCTAGATCTCAAGGAGGCATACCTGCACGTCCCCATTCGACCAAATTGCAGAAGATACCTCAGATTTCTTGCAGGATCAGAGCATTATCAATTCTCAGCATTGCCCTTTGGCTTATCTACTGCGCCCAGAGTATTCACAAAATGCCTGGCATCAGTAATCGCTCACTGCAGAGTACAGGGAATCCAAATTTATCCATACCTGGACGACTGCCTGTTACAAGCGGACAACAAAAGCAAACTGACAACAGATTTACAAAGGGTCATTTACTTGCTACAAGCCCTGGGATACACAGTCAACTTTCAAAAGTCAAGACTGATACCATCCCAGACAAGAACTTTCTTGGGCGCGGAATTGGACACAGTAAAACAGATGGCATTCCTAACTGCAGGAAAACAAAAAGAACTCCCTCTTTACTTCTTGGCATTAACAAAGCAGAACAAACTAACAGCAAGAAAAGTTCTGCAGGCCTTGGGCTTCATGGCATCATGCATAATCTTGGTCCCACATGCCAGACTGCATATGAGAAAGTTACAGTGGTACCTAAAGAATTTATGGTCTCAACACAGGCACAGCTTAGAAACAGAAATACCACTAATCCCATGCTTAAAACAGGAGTTCCTATGGTGGGCTCGGGCATGCCAGTCAAACCCAGGCTTACCCTTCCACAACTTTCGAGCAACCCAAACTATCACAACGGATGCCTCAGACCTAGGATGGGGGACACACATGCTGGACAAATGCGTACAAGGACTGTGGACTCGGGACCAGCTGCGCCTGCACATAAACCAAAAAGAAATGCTGGCAGTAAAACTGGCAATCCTAAAATTCAGACCTTTCCTCAAAGAAGGCCATTTGATGATAAGGACGGACAACACCACAGTCATGTGGTACATCAACAAACAGGGGGGCACTCATTCTTACCCCCTATGCAGAATGACTTTGGACCTTTGGAATCTGGCTCTCAGCTACAACATCCAGTTACAGGCAATATTTGTACCGGGAAAAGAGAACACCCTAGCAGACATTTTAAGCAGAACCACCTCGGATGCTCACGAATGGATGCTACACCCGGACATCTTCAAGGCCATCACAAAGAAATGGGGAATGCCACAAATAGATCTATTCGCTTCCCACAAAATCACCAGCTCAAAAATTCTGCACAAGGACATTCCACCCACTTGCATGGAAGGTGGACTCTCTATCCTTCAGCTGGAAAGGCCTGACAGCATATGCATTCCCACCTCTTCCCTTGATGCACAAGGTACTACTGAAAATCAGAAAGGAACGTCCAAGGATAATTCTGATAGCTCCGAACTGGCCAAGACAACACTGGTACCCATTGCTGAGGAGCATGTCTCGGGAGAAAATGTGGTCAATACCCCTGATGCCTCTGATGTTAACTCAGAACAACTACAACATCATACATCCAAACCTAAAAACCTTGCAACTGACTGCCTGGAACATCACATAGCAGTAACTAACCCAGACCTTTCACAAAGGGTTAAAGACATTATCCTTGAAGCCCGCAGACCTTCAACAAGAAGGAACTATGCAGGAAAATGGAAAAGGTTCGTCATTTGGAGTACTGAAAGAGGAAAAGATGTCGAACATAGATATTGCTAACATTCTGGAGTACTTGGCAGAGCTTCTACATACAGGCCTGTCCTATTCCTCCATCAAGATACATGCATCAGCTATTTCAGCAGAATACAGCTTTGATCCTCCTGTCTTTTTACATCCTCTACTCGGGCAGTTTCTCAGAGGGATCAAGAATGTAAAATCTCCTAGGAAACCACCATTACCAGCATGGGACTTGAATTTTGTACTAGAAAAGTTGACACTCCCTCCGTTTGAACCAGCAGCAACAGCAGATCTACAACACCTGTCATGGAAAACTGCTTTCCTACTGGCTATTACTTCAGCAAGGAGGGTTTCGGAACTACAGGCCTTAATGGCAGTGCAACCCTTCCTAATCTTCCATCAAGATAGGGTGTCCATGAGAACTAATCCTACATTTATGCCTAAGGTGGTATCCAGAGTGTCTTTAAACCAGGCAATCCACCTACCTACCTTCTTTCCCAATCCACAAAACAGAGGTGAAAGAATAATGCATACCTTGGATGTACACAGACAGTTACGCTACTACCCGGACAGAACCAAAGGTAACAGAAAAACTGACCAGCTCTTTGTAGCCTATGCAACAGGAAGGGAAGGAAAAGCAATTTCCAAACAGACAATCTCCAAATGGATAGGAAATTGCATAAGATTCTGTTACTCCTACCATGGAAAACCAATTCCACAGAACATAAGACCTCATTCTACAAGGGCTACAGCCACTACCACAGCTTTCTTAAGAGGAGTGGCAACCAAGGACATTATTGAGGCGGCTACCTGGACCTCCGTGCATACATTTGCCAAGCATTACAATTTACCTCTATATTCTAGATCCCGAGCAGGGTTTGCCACTGCTGTACTGCAAGGGATCCTGACTACACCATAATTATTATTCCTCCTCCCCTAGTTTGGCTATGGTATTCTACCCATTTGTTATGACTGCAGATGCATCCATGAAGGACATAGTACAGATGTTCTTCATTCCACATTGCTGCAGTCCTAACTATTGGGTAGTCCGCTGTCCAGTCGGCCCGAATACCAAAGTATATGGCTGACGTCGGTCAGGGCGCATTAGACTGACGTCAGTACGTCAGGGTACTAATGCGCATGACCGACGTCATATCCTCAGTCTTTTTTGCCGCATGGTCCGATGCAGAAGCAATTTTGCGAGTGCAGGTTGGCGTTCTGAAAGTTTCTGAAGTCAGAGTTTCAGACCGAATCAAAGTTGGCTAAGTACCCGTTGGAATATTTTGTTTTTTCTTGCCTCAGTATTTAACGGATGTCAGAAAAAGTGAATAACTGTATTTCTTGTGGGAAACAGATACCTCATAGGGATTACCATACTTTGTGTATACCTTGTTTAGGGCCTGAGCACGACGTTGTTGGATGCCGCTCTTGTGCTAGATTTAACAAACGCACTATTAAGAGAAGGTTAGACTGTGTCAGGTTAGTTTTGGGAAGCGTTGTAATTATAAAATGCCGCCGGAGGCTCCGGCGCCGCTTCCAAAAGCGCAAGGACAAAGCAACAAAGCCTAGAGTGGAAGAACCGACAGTCCCAGACGTCGGATCTTTAGAAGGCTCAGTGGAGCCGGAGGTTTTGCCAGGTGTTTCTTTGGAGTCTCAGGGAGAGACTTTACTGTTACAGGATGTATCCTCAAGAGGAAGTAGGCCAGGCTGAGGGGGCTTCTCAGGTGGCTGTTCTTCCCTCTCTTCCTAAGGTGGTTAGAGCCTCCCCTTCTGTTTCCACGGCTTCTTTGAGAGGCAGGCCAAGTTTAACTTCAGTGGGGGTTTCTCCTAGTGCTTCAGGGTCTTTGCCTAAGAAACATATGCTTAAAATGGCAGAGGATTTGATTACTATGATTAGAGGTTCTATGCCCCCTCCTGATAAGAGGCCTAGGGTGGAACCTGAGTTTGAGAGTTTTGAGCAATGTTCGGAGGCATCTGAGTCTTCGGCTGAAGACTTGCAGGAGTATCCTCCTTATTCTGATTCTGATGTGGATGATTCTACTCCTTCAGCTTCTCCTCCTGAGGATTTTTCATTTTCAGAGACTCTGCATTCCATGAGGGAGCATTTTAAATGGGAAGGTCAAGATTTCTCTGATTCCAGGAAGAGGCTTAGGGAATTCTTGTTTTACCCCAGCATAGGCCTTTAGCTATACCTCCTGTTCTGAATGTGGTGGAAGATGTTTTGCAGAGGCTTCCCTCAATCCTGATTCTTTGCCTCCTGCCCCAGTTAAACCGGATAGGTACTATAGGGTGCCTGAAGCTCATAAGTATCTTTTAAGAGTCCTAGGGCAGACCCGAAACTGTCTCTCAGGGGCCTAAAGGTGTGAAGGCCTCTGTTGTTAAAAATCCTGTTCCTCCTGATAAAGAGGCAAGGGCTTTGGATAGATGGGGAAAGAAAGTGTGTACTTCTTCCACTTTAGCCATGAGGCGTTGAATTGTCAGTTTCACATGTTAAAATATCAGAATTATCTCCTTTCACAATTGAAATCTAAGGTGGATGCTCTGGCAGAAGGTATTGAGTGTAAAGAGTTGCAGGATTTAGTTCATGTGTCTGAACAGGTGGGTAAACATTCCTTGCAATGTGGTTTTGATGCTGTGCAGGCCTCCTCGAGGGTGGCTGCCACTGGTTCTGTTCTTCGTAGGCATGCCTGGTTGAGAGATCAGAATTTAGCTGAGCATGTTAAAACAAGGATTTTGGATGCTCCTTTGCAGTCTGATGTGTTGTTTGGTTCGCCTGTGGAAGCAGTCTTAAAGAAAATGGAGGACAAGGCTAAGTCTATGCAAACTGTTAAGGATTTTTGCAGGTGCAGCCTCCAAGTTTAGTAGAAATTGGCCTACTAAGGGATGGACTTATCCTGCTTATGATTCCCAGTCTAGGGGTAGGTCTAGGCGTGGTAGGGGCAGAGCACAAGGTTCTTTTAGGCCTAGGACAGGAGTTCCCCTGCTCAGACTTCTGGTGAGGGCAGGGGTCAGTCCTTTCGTAAGCAGACCCAATGACCTGCCTTTTCAGCTGCCAGTACATTCTCGCCTGGCAGCACCTTTGGGAGGAAGGCTGTCTCTTTTCAAAGAAAATTGGGATTTAATTACCCAAGACAGATGGGTTCTGGATATCATTCACCACGGTTACAGGTTTTATTTCCATACCATGCCTCCTTTCAAAGGCATGCCAGACATTCCTCCTCTACAAAGACAAGAGGCTCACAAGCAAATTTCTCTGTTGCTCCACATAGGGGCCATTCAGCCAGTTCCTGTGCCAGAAAGGGGCCTAGGATTTTATTCTCGCCTGTTCCTAGTACCGAAGAAGGGAACACGTGGAGGCCAATTTTGGATTTATCTATCCTCAACACTTATCTGGACATTCCCAAGTTCAAAATGTTGACGTTACAACAGCTTTTACCTCTGCTGGGCAAGGATCACTGGATGGTAACTTTAGATCTCAAGGAAGCTTACCTTCATGTGCCTATAAGACTAAGTTGCAGGAAGTATCTGCGTTTCGAGCTGGAAATTCTCATTATCAGTTCTCTGCATTGCCCTTTGGCTTATCCACTGCCCAGAGTATTCACAAAGGTTCTGGCTCCAGTGATAGCTTACTTCAGGCTAAAAGGAATTCAAATCTATCCTTACTTGGACGACTGCCTGATTCTAGCTCAAGAAAAGGAAGACCTTCTACAGCATTTGGATTATGTCATAGCAGTGCTAAGATGCCTAGGGTATTCTGTGAACGAAATAAAGTCCAGTCTAGTACCCTCTCAAGACATGTGCTTTCTGGGTGTGAGACTGAATACAGCAGCCCAGATGGCCTTTTAACCCGGACAAACAAAAGAATCTTTCCGTTACTTCCATCAACTATCTCTTCAGTCCGGGCTGACTGCAAGGACAGTCCTTCAAGCCTTAGGGTTCATGGCATCTTGTATTCTGGTGCTTCCCAATGCCAAACTGCATATGAGGAAGCTGCAATGGTATCTCAAAATGTATGGACACAGCACTGCCAGGATTTGGACACTGTCATTCAAATAATACCTTGCATTCAAAAGGAATTTTTGTGGTGGGCTCAGGAATGTCACCTAAACAAGGGACTCTCTGTGACCCGGCCAGAGGCGAGTCAGATTCTAACGACAGATGCCTCAGACATTGCTTGGGAGCTCATCTAAATGGAAAGTGGATACAAGACAAGTGGCCTGCCAGACTACAGCATCTACATATCAACATGAAAGAGATGTTAGCAGTCCAGTTTGCATTAATGGCTTTCAAGGAGTTACTTCTTCCAGGGCAGGTGTTGATTCTAACAGACAACACAACTGTCATGTGGTACATCAACAAACAAGGGGAACACATTCTTACCCATTGTGCAGGCAAGCAATGATTTTATGGGAGACTGCGCTCAGCTTGCAACTAACTCTTCAGGCAAGGTTTCTGCCGGAGCACAGAACTCCTTAGCAGATGTGTTAAGCAGACAAATCATGGATCCCCACGAGTGGAAACTGGATCTTCATGTATTTCAAAATTGACAGTGTCATGGGGAACTCCAGACATAGATCTGTTCGCTTCTCCACTAAACCACCAGCTGCCAAAGTTTTGCACAAAGAGGTTTCATCACACAGCTTGGAAAGTGGATGCTCTTTCTTTCAGTTGGAAAAATCTTCATGTGTATGCTTTTCCACCTCTGCCTCTTCTCCCAAAGGTGCTTCTAAAGGTCAGACAAGACAAGCCAAGGATGATTTTAATAGCTCCAGATTGGCCTCGGCAGCACTGGTACCCATTACTGAGGAGTCTGGTAAGGAAGCCTCCATGGCCTTTACCCTTGATTCCACACCTGTTGTCTCAGAGGGACGGTCACCTGCTCAATGTCAAGCTTCAATCTCTTCATCTAACAGCCTGGCATATTCTGTTTTGAAAGACAGCAGGTCTCAACTTCCTCAACAAGTTTTAAATGTGATTATGGAAGCCAGAAGACCTAGTACAAGGAAAGTGTCATGAAAAATGGAAGAGATTTTTATTTTGGAGTGCAGCAAACAATTTGGAGATTTCTGAGCCTAATTTGAGTGTGGCTCTTCAATATCTTACTGAGTTATTGGACAAAGGTTTGTCTTTCTCTTCCATTAAGATTCATGCTGCAGCAATTTCAGCTCACTATGATTGTGACCCACCATTGTTTTCGCATCCTTTGTTCAAGCAATTTCTTAGAGGGGCAAAGAATATAAGACCCCCGTAGAGCTCCTACTCCTGCTTGGGATCTCAATTTTGTGTTGGAGAAACTTACTCTACAACCTTTTGAGCCTGCGGCTACTGCTGAATTGAAATATTTGTCATGGAAGACTGCTTTTTTGTTGGCCATTACTTCTGCAAGAAGGGTTTCTGAGTTGCAGGCCCTTATGGCGGTAGAGCCTTTTTGATTTTTTCATAAGGATAGGGTATCTTTACGCACTAATCCTTCCTTTATGCCTAAGGTGGTTTCTAGTGTGGCTTTAAACCAAACTATTCATTTGCCTACTTTTTATGCAGATCCCCAAAATAAAGGGGAAAAGATTTTGCACACTTTAGATGTACACAGGCAATTGCGTTATTATTTGAGCAGGACTAAGGATTTTAGGCAGTCTCAGCAGTTGTTTGTTTCTTTTGCTTTGGGTTCAAGAGGGCAAGCCTGTGTCAAAACAAACTATTTCTAGGTGGATTGGGTTTTGCATTGCATTTTGTTATTCCCATCATGGCAAGGAGATTCCAGCTGGAATTAGGCCTCATTCCACTAGGGCTACTGCCACTTCTACAGCATTTCTAAGGGGTGGCCACTAAGGATATTTTGGAGGCAGCTACTTGGAGTTCAGTGCATACTTTCTCTAAGCATTATCACCTTCCTCTCTACTCTAAGTCTAGGGCTGGTTTTGCCACAGCTATTTTGCAAGGCATGTTGTCAGTTCCTGCTTCCTTATGATTTGCCAGCCTCCCTTACCTCTGCTTTGGGATTCTACCCAATAGTTAGGACTGCAGCAATGTGGAATGAAGAACATAGTACAGTTTTGTACCTACCATAAATGTAGATGTTCGAGGATCCACATTGCTGCAGTCCAATTTACCCTCCCTCCTTCCCTCTGTGTTTAGGGTGGTTGTGTAGGTGAGGTTATATTCTGGTAATTTTGTATATATTGTACATATTTTTGGTGCAGGTATGTTTGGAATTTTGGTTTTGGCCTTAGCTTTTCAGGGTCTTCTGACATCTGGGGCAAGAAAAGACTGAGGATATGGCGTCGGTCATGCGCATTAGTACCCTGACGTACTGGCGTCAGTCTAATGCGCCCTGACCGACGTCAGCCATATACTTTGGTATTCGGGCCGACTGGACAGCGGACTACCCCAATAGTTAGGACTGCAGCAATGTGGATCCTCGAACATCTACATTTATGGTAGGTACAAAACTGTACTTTTTGTACCTACCATAAATGTAGATGTCCGAACTGGATAGCATCTGCAGTCAGGATTACCCTCCCTCCTTCCCCTCTGCGGTACTCCTAGGGTATTAACCCTCCTAATAGCTAGCTGGGGGGGGGGGGAGTCTCTTATGGTGTATTTGTTTGTATATACGTACATACATGTTTATTTTTTGTGTTTGCCTTCTACTATTTTGGAAACATTGGCATTTATCCAAAATTTAGCTTTCCAAGAGGGCAATTGGCATCTGGGGCAAGAAACACTGAGGAAAATGGCGTCGGCTGATGCCTTTATACCCGAAGACCAGCAGAGATGACGTCGGGTGAAGTGCGACATCAGCCGAAGCCGGACCCAGACTTTGGAATCCGGCCGACCGAAGGGCTGCCTGACGACAGGACAACCCATTTGTTATGACTGCAGATGCTATCCAGTTCGGACATCTACATTTATGGTAGGTACAAAACTGTACTTTTTCTGTTTTTGGCTATGGCCTTTCTTTTTAGGGCCTTCTGACATCTGGGGCAAGAAAGACTGAGGATATGACGTCGGTCATGCGCTTTAATACCTCGACGTACTGACGTCAGATCTGAGAGACCATGACCGACGGCAGCCTAACTCTTTGGTATTCGGGCCGACCGAGGACAGCGGACTACCCACAGGTTATGCCTGCAGCAATGTGGATCTTCGAACATCTACATTTATGGTAGGTACAAAACTGTACTTTTCACGCTCTGCCCTTTGGTCTCACCACAGCCCCCAGGGTGTTCACCAAATGCATGGCAGTGGTAACAGCTCACTTGAGACGTCAGGGATTCCAAGTGTTTCCATACCTGCACAACTGGCTCCTTTCTGCCCCCACCAGGTATCTACTGTTACAGACCAGGGACGCTACCATTACACTGTGCCAACGGTTAGGAATTACTCTAAATTGGAAAAAATCTGCCTTGTTGCCCTCACAGCGTGTCACTTTTATCACGCCGAACTAGATACGGTGCTCATGAGGACCTTCTTACCATAAGAGAGAATTCAGGCTCTACAACAGCAGGTCTACGCCTTACTACCATTGAGGAAGGTCAGGGCAAAAGTGGTCTTCAAGTTATTAGGGACCATGGCTGCCACGATCATGCTAGTTCCCCTTGCCAGACTTCAGTTGAGGGTTTTTCAGTGACTGCTTTTTGCCCAGTGGTCACTGCAGCATCTCACACTTTCCCATTTTATTCTGATTACGGTCATGTGCAAGCGGGATCTACGCTGGTAGCTTCAGGCCACCAATCTCAATGTGGGCAAGCCTTTATCCCATCTTCTCAAGTTGCCATGATGACCTCGGATGCTTCCCAGATCGGGTGGGGGGGGCAGGATCACAAAACCCATTTGCATATCAATGTCTTGGAGATGAGAGCAGTGCTATTAGCGTTGCAAGCACTTCAGAGCTTTCTCCCTCTAGGGACAATTGCAATCCACTCAGACAACATGTCGGTGGTGTGGTACCTGAACAAACAGGGAGGAACCAAATCATACCCCCTTTGCAGAGAGGCACTTCGACTTTGACAGTGGGCGGTGTCTTCCCAACGCTTTCTAGTTGCAACACATATACCGGGGAAGTCCAATGTGATTGCCGACAGGCTGAGCAGAGCTATCCTAATGTCTCACGAGTGGTCCCTGAACAATTATGTTGTGGAAGAGATATTCCACAGATGGGGTCAGCCTTGCTGCGATCTATTTGCCAGCCCCCTCAATGCCAAATGCAGCAGCTACTTCACCCTTATTCCCCCGGAGGGGAAGGCACCCAGGGACACTCTGGCTCACGATTGGCCCTCCGGTCTTCTCTATGCCTTTCCACCGTTACCTCTGATATCAAAGGTCATTCAGAAAGCACAGTCTTCGGGGAACAAAATGATCCTCATTGTCCCACACTGGCCTCGTCAGATTTGGTTTCCCTTCCTTCAACCCTATCTAATGGACAAGCCCTAGATTCTGGACCCAGTTCCAGATCTGCTGACTCATATGTCAGGACAGTTCCATCCCTCCATCCAGACCCTCAGGTTGACAGCTTGGCTGCTCCAGTTACGTCGTTAGGCTTCATGATTTTTCCCCGGACGTGTTCCATATTCTATTATCTTCCCACAAGCCTTCTACCAGGAAGATTTATTCCAGTAAGTGGAAGAGATAGGTTCATACTAGGCTATCTACCCTAGGGCATTTATAAGCCTAGCCAGAGTGTGTGTGGCTTTCACCACCCCTTAGGATGAGAATACTATACCCATTAGTTTGCTGTGCCTCTGTCCAGCAGTGATACAGAGATGATTCCTGGGGTAAACCTACGATCTCCCATCCACTCGTCAAGATTTCTCTTGAACAGAGTCAGTGAGGGGCTCTGCCTCACATGGACTGGGATTCTGTTCCATAGTGTAGGGAGTCTCTGGGTGATGAATCTGTCCCTCCAGCACATCCTATTTATATCCATGTTGAGCTTTAAGTCTCTTGCTCTCGTGGCACTGGTGGATTTGGATTTTTTGAGGTGGAGCATGTCCATTAATTCCGGGTTGGACATGGCCTTGTATGTCAGGCACAGATCACCTCTGAGCAGACGGTATGCGACTGAATAGAGCTGGAGTTTCTTCAGTCGGGCATCGTATGACATATGTTTGAGCCCCTTTATCCTTTTGGTGAGGAACTTTTGGGGTCTTTCCAACTGCTGCAGGTGTCGGGTAAGGTACATTCGAATGGGGCGTTGTACTCAATCATTGGTCTGATAAGTGAAGAGTACAGGGTACAATGACCTCTCCTGATCTGGATGTGAATCCCTTCATGATCAGGTGGGCAATGTAGAAGGTCTTCCTAACCACTTTGGCAATGTGAGTGTCAAAGAGAGGTTACTGTCAACTTGGGTCCCCAGGTCCCTGATAACTTCTTCCGTGTTTAATGGATTACCACCTATGTGGTAATTAGGGGTTACCTTGTTTGTCCCAAAGGGTATGACTATACATTTTTGGCATTTAGCTTAAGGCCATGGTTCTGGCACCAGTTATCCATTTCTATGAGACCTTTCTGGAGGATGTCTGTGTCTGATGGAGTGTCAATTATGGTGCCCAGTTTTCAGTCATCTGCAAATTTTGTCAGCCACAATCCCCCTATGTTTGCCTGCACTTCAGAAAAATAAATGCCGAATAAGAGGGCCCAGGACTGAGCCCTGTGGGACACCACTGTGACCGCTTAGAGTCTGACATGGCACCAGCAACTCTAACCCTGTGTGTTCTGTCCTTGAGCCAGTTTGCAACCCATCTTGTGACATATGGGTTTACATCTAAGCTGGTGAGCTTTTCTATGATGCCCGAGTGGGGTATTGTGTCAATGCTTTGCTAGGTCAAGGTAGGCTGTGTGAACTGCCTTACCTCATCAATAGCCTTGGTGACTGTTTCAAAAGTCGACCAAGTTCAAGAGGCAGGATCTGCCCTTGACAAAGCCAAATTGGGTAGGATCCAGTGTCTGTAGGTCCCCAATGTCTTTATTTATGAGTTCCATTATGATCCTCTCCATAGCTTTGCAGACAAGGCTCGTCAAGCTTATGGGCGGTAATTTCAGGGTCGTAGAAGCACCGCCTTTGTGGAGTGGGACCACAGTTGCCGTACGCCATTCTTTGGGTACGTATCCTGTAGTAAGGCTAAGATTAAACAGCAGTCTTATGTGTGGGTTTAGTTCCTCATTGAGTTCGTGTAGCACACAGCCGGAGACACCGTCTGGTCCCATTGATGCTGTGTTTTTTGCTTTAGAGAGAGCAGCTCTCACCTGGGCATCTGAGATGTTTGGGAGGCTAGACTCTGGTGGGATAGATATTTCTCCTTTTGTGGGAGAGGGAGGGGAGAAATTTGCACTGAACCTGTCTGCCAGTATGTTGGCAATGTCTGTGGGTTCAGTGATTTTTTTATCATTTTGGACTAATTCTGAGCATATCTGGGAGTTTCCACCCAGGTTTCTAACATAGCTAAAGAAGGCTTTATGATTGTCTTTTGTGTCATTAGCGATTTTTCTCTCAAAGTTGGCCTTGGATGATTTTATGAGTGATCGTAGTTTTTGCTAGTATTGATCAGAGATGCCTTCCCATTTAGGGATTTTGCTCTGTCATGTAGTAGCTTTCTCCTCTTGTTGTAGAGTTTGTTTATGGCTGGAGTCCACCAGACCGCCTGCCTTTGGTGGAAAAGGTCTTGATTTTATTAGGGATTGCTTGATCCATACATTCCTGGAGGTGCTCATAGAAGGCATTTGTAAGGGTTTCAGCAGCGTGGGTTGTGGTTTCCACTGGCTCGGGGCCTTGAAGGATACCACTCCAGTCTTAAGAAGTGTGAAGTTTGCTTTTGAGAAGTTCTTCACTGTGGTCTTTTGCTGGGGGTGGGGGGATGTGGATCTCCAGTGAGATTAATTTATGGTCTGATCTCACCAATGAGGGATATACTTCGTGTGGAGCATTTTGTCCCCATGTTTGTGATGATCAGGTCTAGTATATTTTCTCCTCTTGTGGGAATGGTGACTAGTTGTTCCATAGCATTTGAGTTTATGAACTCAAGGAACCTTTGGGCTAGGGTGTTGGGGCTTGAGTAATGTTCCCAGTCTATGTTTGGGTAGTTGAAGTCACCCAATATGATGGTGTTTGGAGAGACATTTATACTCTCCAGTGTCTTCAAGAAGGCTGTGTGGGTTTCCTGAGTTTGAGAAGGTGGTCTGTAGCATGTTACAAACTGTAGGGCAGTTTTACCTATGGTTAATTGCACCTGGATGGTCTCCGATGCTTCGTGCGTTGCCACTAACCTGGAGGTGTGGGTATCCTTTATGAATATGGATACTCCCCCTCCTTTTGTAGTTCGGTCCGGATTTTCTATTTGGGCCCATGAGAGACATATTGATCCTTATACAGCGCCTATTTCGGCAATGTTGGAATTTCTTTCTCAGTTGTTTAGTCAGGGTTCAGCTGCGGCAACCATTAAAGTGCAATTGGCAGCAATTTCTACCTTTCACGTTGCTAATGAGCCCAACCTTATGGCTCATAGTAGAAAACAAATACCCAGTAAGACGCCAAAGTCCAACTTAAGCAGGTAGCACAAATGAAGAAAAACGAAGCAAAGTTGGACACTGCTGACAGCTTAAAAAATCTTCTTTATTCTTAAAATCACAAGATAAAGCTGGGATGACCCTTCTTCAGATCTGAAGAAGGGTCATCCCAGCTTTATCTTGTGATTTTAAGAATAAAGAAGATTTTTTAAGCTGTCAGCAGTGTCCAACTTTGCTTCGTTTTTCTTCATTATGGCTCATAGGCTTTGTAGGGCTTTTATGAGAGGGACATTGTTACTCCGACCTCCAGTCTTTGATCCAGTGATGCCATGGGACCTCAGTTTTGTACTACAGAAGCTCACCTCAACTCCCTTTGAGCCCGCAGCTACGTGAGACATTAAATTCTTGTCATGGAAGACAGTATTCTTGGTAGCCATAACTTCAATTAGGCGGGTCTCTGAACTCCAAGCATTATCGATTAGGCCACCTTGTTTGGTGTTTCACAAAGATAGGGTCTCTTTAAGAACCAACCCTTCTTTTGTTCCAAAGGTTGCCTCTGTTGTTAATATCAACCAATCCATTGAGTTGCCTGTGTTATTTCCTGAATTCTCTAACAAGGCAGAATTTAAGTTTCATCAGCTGGATGTTCACAGACAATTGTGTTTCTGTTTACATAGGACAAAAGATTTCAGGAAATCAGATCAAATGTTTGTCTTGTTTTCAGACACTGGACTTGGGGTTCCGGTTTCTAAGGTAATCTTGTCTCACTGGATCTCCGATTACATCTCATTTATTTATGCTTCCAATGGCAAAGAATTACCCTTTAAAGTGAAGGCTTATTCTACACAATCTGTGGCTACCTCAACTGCGTTTCAGGCTAGGATGTCTATGGATGATTTTGTGCTGCAGCAACATGGCCTTCACCTCATACCTTTATTAGTCACTACAAATTAGATCTGGTCTCTAGAAGTAGATCTTCCTTTGGTTCCACTGTGCTCAAGAGCATTTTTCACTGTGCCACCCAAGATCAAGGTGCTAGGGACGCTGTCCCACAGGTAAGAATGAAGGCGAGATTGGACTACATAACATCAATAAGTTATGTACTCACCATAACGTTCGATGTATGTAGTCCATCTTGCCTTACATTCTTACTAACCCTCCCTCCTTTCCCCTTCTGGAAGACCTAGAGGTATTGTCTCTAGGTGTCAGTAGTCCTTTCTGTTGGAGGAGTTCTTCTCAGTGTGTTTGTGTGTGAGCTTGCAGCAAACAAGATCTGGGGAATAGACCTGTTGCACGATGGGATACCTCTTAGCCACAAGCCAATTGAAGACTTCGAGCTAGAGTATGGCTGAGTCAGAGCCGAGGTTCGGCTCCGAACCCACGGGTAATAATGTAAGACGAGATGGACTCCATACATCGAACGTTATGGTGAGTACATAACTTCTTGTTTTAATGATTTATTCATTCTTTGCACACCTGAAGAAACATGGATAGAGTGAAAGCAACTTGATAGATTTGAGGTCTGCCTTTGGTCCGCTTCTCGAAAGTTTGTTGGAGATATTTTGTTTTGGAAGCAGTTTACTGCTTGAGTACCATTTGTTTTGCTTTACTTGAATTAACCTATCCCATTTGGTGTTAGATTGGCTTTACCCATCTCATGGTTAATAATTATTTATGTTACCCTATAGAGAGAATAACTGGGAGCATACCACTGATAATTTGAAGGGATCCATGCATGGAGTAAAGTATTTAGGAGCTGCCTCTGTCCATTAGTAGAACAGGGGGAAGTCCTGCGGTACATTTTCTGTTACCCATCTATAGATCCAAGTTGCTGTTAAGTATGGACAGGGATAAACTTTGTTTTATGTGGATGAGAAGTCTGTTCCACAAAGAAGCGGTATCCTATGTGAGAGAGACCTGTCCCTCCATACCATTCTGTTAATGTTGCGCAAGAGGTTTAGATCCCCAGACAGACTACCTCTGATGCCATTTGACTTCCTGATGTGCAATAAGTCCATCGGTATTGTATGCCAGACATTGGTCACTTCTCAGTAATCTGCAGGATACTGAGTTTCGTGACACTGCTTTGAGTCAGTCCACATAGGATTTGTTATTTATGCCCTGTATCCTTTAAGTAAGTTATCTGTGTGGGCATTCCATCTGGACGGATACATGCCAAAGGAGGCATTGTTCTCAATGATTGTCCTAATGAGGATTGGGTAAAAGGGACAATAACATCCACCTAGATCTAGACACAATCCCTGTTGTTTATAAGCTGTACAATATAGAAAGAGTTTCTTGTGATAATGGACAAATGTTGGTCAAAAGTTAGGTCACAGTCCTTATAAGTTTATAAATCCCAAACAACTGGGTCAACTCTTAGAGGCGTATTGTAAATGTGATAGATGTTCTTCGTGTTTCACTGTTGCAGTCATTACATTTGGGTTATTTGCTTGCAGGTAGCCTTCAGTCGGGCTGATTAACAAAGTCTTGGGTCCTGCGTTGGTTGCTGTCCCTTCTCCATGACATCAGTTCGTCAGGGGTATAAAACATGCAGCTGATGCCATTACATCAGTCTTTCTTGGCGTATGGTGCCCGAAGCAGAAGCAGTTCGCAAGTACCGGTCTTGCTCCTTACCGATGTCAGTAAAAGTTAATAATTGCATTACTTGTGGATAGCAAATACCTCATAAAGATTTTCATTCGTACTGTATTCCTTGCCTAGGCCCTGACCACGATGTACTTTGCTGTCGGTTTTGTGCTTTATTAAATCAGCGCACTGTCATCGGTATATTTTCGCCTCTAAATATTTCGGTTCTCAGTTTAATTATCCAGAAATGTCGGTTAGCCATCCTACTACCGGGATTCCGAAAAAACGCAAAGATAAAGACAGAGACAGGCCGCCAAGGTCCAAAACTGCCGGCGACACTTCTCCTAAGGCAGTCGCCGGTACTCAGTGAGGCTCTTTCGCAGCCCCCGATACCCGCTACTTCTGATTCACAGGCCTCTACTGAGACCCATTCAGAGTCCGGTATGCCGCAAAATGCTTTAACTATGGAACCCGTGGATGTCTCTACCTTGGATGGGTCCAGTGCCGCTGTGCAGGCACCAGCTTCTGAGGGTGTATTCAGGCCTACGGGCTTGCATATTAAACCAACACCTCCTGCTTTACTTAGGCCTAAATCTCGATCCATGCCTAAAAAACTGACACCCAGGCCACATGCTCAGGCCTCTAGGCCTAAAAAACAAATGATAAGAATGGCTGAAGATCTAATAACTCCAATCAGGGGTAGCCAACCCCCCCCCCCCCCCCACCTTCTAAGAGGCCTAGGACTGAAGTTGATTATGAATCTTCTGATGAGGATTCTGTTTTTTCTGATTCTTCTGATGATCTGCATTTGCCCTACTTATGAAGATTCTGATGCAGAGGATTCCATTCTCTCTGCTTCCCCTCCTGAGGATTTTTCTTTCGGGGAAACCTTACATACTCTAGGGGAGCATTTCCACTGGGAAAGCCAGATTTTTTCTGATTCAAAAAAGAGGTTTAGGGATTTCCTTCTCCTACCTCAGCATAGGCCTTTATCTATTCCTCCTGTACTAGACATTGTTGATGATGCTTTTTTGGAATCTAGTTTGTCCACTGATTCCCTGCCTCCTGCTCCCATAAAACCTGACAGATAACTACAGGGTCCCCGAGTCCCACAAGTTCCTTTTTAAAAATCCTATTGCAGATCCAGAGACTATTTCACAGGGGCCCAAGGACATTAAGGCTTCTACTGCTAAAAATCCTACCCCTTCTGATAGAGATTCCAGGTTGCTGGATAGATGGGGTAAGAAGGTTTACACTTCTGCAACCTTGGCCATTAGGGCTTTAAACTGCCAGTTTCATATGTTAAAGTATCAGCAACATGTTATTGGACTGCTTAAACAGAAAATTATGTTGATTCCTGACTGTGTGGAAAATAAAGAATTACAGGATTTAATGCATTCTAATGAACAAGTTGGAAAACATACTTTGCAATGTGGTTTTGATTCATTAGAGGCCTCTTGCAGGGCTGATGTTACTGGGTGTGTGCTCAGAAGGCATGCTTGGCTTGAGGAGCAATCTTTGCCTGATCATGTTAAAGCTAAATTGTTGGATGCTCCATTAAATCAGGACCGCCTGTTTGGCAACAAGGCTGAGGAAGTTCTTGAAAAGATGGAAGATAAAACTAAATCTATGCAAACTGTTAAAGATTTTTTACAAGCTCATCCTCCTAGGTTTAGTAGGCACTGGCCCTCTAAGAATTGGTCCTTTCCAGCTCCTTCCAGGTCTTCTCAAGCGTAACCCAGACACACCAAAAACCCCAGGTTTCAGTCCCAGGGGACACACAGAACTAAGCAGTGGGGGGCCTCCACTTCCAAACCTGGGAGTAATACGACTCCCCCCTATGGTAAACTGTCTCAATTACTTCCTTTTAAAATTTCCAAGCACTTATCAACTGACTGCCCCTTTGGGGGAAAAGATTGCTCTTCATGCAAAGAACTGGGAATTCATTACCCAGGACAAATGGGTTTTAAATATAGTGTCCCAGGGCTACAGATTTCACTTCCACACATTGCCGAAACCAAGTGGGTGGCCAGACCTACCCCCCAAATACAAGTACTTTCTCTCTTAAGCATGGGGGCTATTCAACTGGTACCAGAAGAGGAAAAGGGACAAGGTTTCTACTCAAGACTTTTCCTGGTACCCAGAAAAGATGATTCATAGCGTCCTGTCCTGGACCTGTGTACTCTAAACACCTTTTTGGAGTTTCCAAAATTCAAGATGCTGACTCTTCACCAGTTACTTCCTATGCTAGGCAAAGATGCCTGGTTGGCAACACTAGATTTAAAAGAAGCATACCTGCACATCCCAATCAGGGAATCTTGCAGAAGATACCTACCCTTCAAAGCAGGCTGCACGCACTATCAGTTCTCTGCACTGTTTTTTGGCTTATCTACTGCGCCCAGGGTATTCACAAAGTGTCTAGCTGCAGTTATTGCATTTTGCAGGCAAAGAAATATTCAAATATACCCATACCTGGACAATTTTCTAATTCAGGCAGAAAGCCAGGACATTCTTTTGAATCATCTTGCCTTTGTACAAAGGGTTCTAACTTGTCTGGGGTACACCATAAACAAAAAGAAATCACATCTGGTACCCTGTCAACAAATTATATTCCTGGGAGCAAGCTTGAATACAACTTCCCAGATGGCTTACCTCACGCCAGAGAAACAAATTCATTTGACAACCTACTTCAAACAAGTGGCCACAAAAACCTGCTATCTGCAAGACAAATACTGCAGGCCTTGAGGTTCATGGCCTCCTGCATTCTTCTAATTCCATATGCAAGACTGCATATGAGGAAACTACAGTGGTATCTAAAAAGTCTATGGTGTCAACATTCTCAAGACCTAGAAACAATGATTCCTGTTATACCTTGCCTATGCCTAGAATTCCTTTGGTGGGCAGAGGCCTGCCACCAAACAAGGGACTACCTTTCACACTACCCCCTGCCACCCAAACCCTAACAACAGACACATCAGACTATGCATGGGGGGCTCACCTGGCAGGGAAGTGCATTCAGGGCAAATGGAACCCAAGTCAAATGCACCTGCATATCAATCAAAAAGAAGTGTTAGCTGTACAGAATGCTCTGACAGCCTTCAACGACCACATTCTTACAGGACAACTAATGGTAAAGACGGACAACACCACTGTTATGTGGCACATAAACAAGCAGAGGGGTACACATTCTTACTCCCTCTGCAGACTAGCCATGGCATTGTGGAACACAGCCTTGAGCTACCAAGTGCACCTACAAGCTCAATTCCTGCCAGGAAAATGAAATACACTGGCAGACGGACTAAGCAGAAACCTCATGGACCCACATGAGTGGAAACTGGAACCAAGGATTTTCAACATGTTGACAAGCAAATGGGGGAGCCCAGATATAGACCTGTTTGTCTCTCCCCAGAACTACCAATTGGACAAATTTTGCACAAGGACTCCCCACAAACAAGCCTGGAAAGTGGATGCTTTGTCCTTCAGCTGGAAAAACCTATCAGTCTATGCCTTCCCCCCTCTGCCTCTGCTCTCCAAAGTACTACTAAAAATCAAACTGGACAAACCAAGGATGATTTTGATTGCTCCAGACTGGCCGCGCCAACACTGATACCCCCTCCTGCACAGTGTGTCACGGTTATCTCCGTGGCACCTGCGTCAGACTCCTCCCCTGCTGTCTCAGCAGAAGAACCAGATTCTGCACCCTCAGCTTCTAACACTGAACCTTGCAGCTTGGCTAATTACTTAATCTCTCATTTACCATCCCTCAGCAAACCTGTGATGGATATCATTTTAGAGGCAAGGAGGCCTAGTACTAGAAAATTTTATGCTGAAAAATGGAAAAGATTCTGTGCCTGGAACCAATCTCAGGGGATGAGCACAGCAGCACACAATTTACACCAGATTTTACAATACTTAACTGAGATGCTTCACAAGGGCCTGTCTTATTCCTCCATTAAAATCCACGCCTCAGCCATTTCAGCTCATTATAACACAGAACCTCCCCTCTTCTCTCATACACTGCTCAAGCAGTTCCTCAGAGTGGCCAAAAATTTGAGACCACCCAGGAGAGCTCCAACCCCAGCCTGGGACCTTAACTTTGTCTTGGAGAAACTCACTCTACCTCCTTTCGAGCCAGCTACTACTGCAGACTTAAAATTTCTTTCTTGGAAAACAGCTTTCCTTTTAGCAATCACTTCAGCTAGAAGGGTATCTGAATTACAGGCCTTTGTGGCAGTGGAGCCTTTCATCATCTTTCATGCAGACAGGGTGTCCCTCAGAACCTATCCATCCTTCATGCCCAAGGTGGTATCCAGTGTGGCTCTTAATCAGTCCATTCATTTGCCAACCTTCTTTCCCAATCCACAGAATAAAGGGGAACAGATGCTGCATTCCTTAGATGTGCACAGACAACTTAGATTCTACTTGGACAGGACTAAACTTCAAAGGAAATCTGAACAACTGCTGGTGGCATTTGCTGCAGGGCAGAGCAGAAGGCTATTTCAAAGCAAAATGGATAAGCCATTGCATTCATTTCTGCTATAAGCACCATTGTAAAACCTATCCCCCAGGGGATCAGACCTCACTCCACCAGGGCTGCAGCTACCTCTACAGCCTTTCTCAGAGGCGTCCTTACCAGTGACATCCTAGAAGCTGCTACCTGGAGTTCTGTACATACTTTCACCAAGCATTATCATTTGCCAATTTTCTCTAAATCCAGAGCTGGCTTTGCCACTGCAGTCTGGTAGGGCCTTATAGCTGGCCCTAATGCTATCTAAATTCCTCCTCCGATCCTTAGCTTTGGGAAGCTACCCAAATGTAATTACTGCAACAGCGAAACACGAAGAACATAGTACAGTTGTGTGCACTTACCATAAATGTAGATGTTGGAGTCCCTTCAGCCACCTAACTTCTTTTGGCTATACCTCTACTTTCCTTTACTATGCTTAAAAGCCTTTTTGGTGTATTTGCTTTTTTGTTGGAGGTATATATTTGTACTTTTATATTTGTTTCCCATTAGGGGGGCACCTGACGTCTGGGGCAAGAAAAACTGATGTGATGGCGTCGGCTGCATGTTTTATACCCCTGATGACCTGACATCATGGAAGAAGGGACAGCAACCAACGCAGGACCCAAGACTTTGTTAATCAGGCTGACTGAGGGCAACCTGCAAGCAGATAACCCAAATGTAATGACTGCAACAGTGAATACACTCAAACATCTCCATTTATGGTAAGTGTACACAACTGTACTTTCCCTAGGGTAGATGACTTCCCAAAAGATACTGTAATGCACTTTTTGACTTTTAATTTGTGACAATGCTTCTGGCACCAGTTATTTGTTTTGGACAAACCTTCCTGCAGGATGGCTAATTCATTTTGGGATTCAGTGACTGGCCCTATCTTGCAGTCATCTGCAAACCTAGCCAGAGCCCTTTGATATTTGCTTTTATTTCACTGAATTAGATGACAAACACAAGAGGTCCCAGCATCAAACTCTGGGGGATACCAGTGGTGATTTGTCTCTTTATGGCTGTAGTTTCCCCCTATTTTGATATACTGCATCCTGTCTGTGAGTCAGTTGGCAGTCCAGCGAGTGATACAGGGGTCAGTCCAAGCAGTCAAACTAACACTAGGGCCAGAGATCTAAATCTACTCAAACAAATAAATAAGACTAAGAGAAGGAATACATTCGTCACACAGTGCCCACTCCTACTCTGAAACAAATTCCTCTCAAAGTTAAGCAGTGTGACACACTGTCATTAGCTAAAACGGAGCTGGACATCTGGATGGGTGTTTATAAATTCACCCCTGGTATCCCTGGCATGGCCCTCCTTGAAATGAGAGGCAGGGCCTAAGGGTGAGTACTGGCAAGATGGAAATGGCCTCTAGATTTAGTTACCATGTAACTCCTCTGTTGTATGATCCTTGTGCGCTATGGAGCCGATGCATAGACTTACCTTAAATTGTTCTTGGAGTCATCTAGCGGGATTGTATTATTTATTGCCTTTACCACAGGAGTTAGTCACATTCACTTAATTTTAATGTGTGGAGTTGCCATGTATCACTATTTAGTGCTGTAACATTTTAGATTGATTTAAATTACAGCAACATTTGAAATTATTGTTCATTTATAGTGTGTGTCTGCTGTCTTAGATATACCTCAGCAGTGTTTATTTGAGGTGCGGTTAGACTATGAGTGCCATATTTTCTAGAAGGTGGGAATCTGATTGGAGTGTGGGTGGACATTAATCTGGATGAGCTCTGTGCTGTTTATCACCCAAAATCTTTCAATAAGATGGCATTAATTTTTGTGTTTAGGAAGATTTCTGCCAACCCTTATTGACCAGCAGTGCTATTCCAAACAATTGATAGGCTGTTATCTGGCCTGTCTCGTTAACCAAACGTTTTTCCTACCTCTGAATAAAAAAGGTGCTGTTGTCTTTTTAGCAGCTGTGATTGCATGTAGATGAGTGACTCTAAAATTTTTTCACTGGGCTGGATAATGCTTCTCATGGCGACCTCTGAACTTAGCTTGGTACAAATTATCATACTGGCTGCTCTGAGGCCACGAGTTTGATTTTAGGCATGCATTTTACTTTCTGTGAGATGGACTCTGGACCAACCAGTTTAGTACGTCACCTGGATGCATTTTCCGCAATTATTTCTAGGTTGTGTAATTCTAGGAATGGGAATTTTTCCGTCTGTTTTGAAAGCGGTACTGATTGCTCTGCACTTAAGTAATAGTTGGGCCTAGTTCTGTAGAGGAGTAAAGGCTGGCAGTGATCCAGATGGCCCAAGGTCAAATACTGACCTGGGTGCTGGACGAACTGGGAAAGGGAGGATGTGAGTAAGCATGTAAGATGAATTCACCCATGGTTAGCCGATTGCCACCATGCCAGTGGATAGGACCAGGGACATGGACTTGGCTGTTGTACATCAGTGGCTGTAGGCCCTAGTAGCTTGTGGTTGAAAATGTGGGCTGTTACACAGTGGAGGGTGTAGATTGCCTAGCAATGATAAAGATGTTCATGGCAGCTACCAGGAATGGGGTTAGGGCTTTATCAGAAACACCTTTATTACTAGGATGCAAACAAGGGTACAAACAGCCTTCCTGACTGCCTAGATGATGGCTGTTGTTGTCTGATAAGGGGGTGGCTCAAGGAGTGACAGACATGGAGGCGAAAACTACATAGATAAAACCAAAGAAGTCTTCTTTGGATCTTCACAATCTGAAAACCTTCTGCGTAATTTTTAATCTTCCAGATGTTGATAACCTTATAAAGAGGGTAGTAGTGTTTGTGTGACTTGAATATTTTGTAACAATACAGTGTGGCATCAAAACTTCTTTACTTAGTGTAGTTAATGAAATCTTCATTGTGAGATATGAGCACTGCTGTTAGTTTTGTTCCTTCTTTATCTTTTTGCAACATCTGACACAATGAACCATGGAATCTTCTGTAGCATCTTACCTTCTCTGTGTGGTTGTCTGTCTGTCTGTCACAGTTCTGGATTAATTTGTCATCACTGAATTGGTGCAGTGCCTTTAGAGTATGCAAAAGACTGCTGTAAATTTATTAAAGTATTACCCCTCTGTACTACCACATAATCCTCCTTGCTGCCCCGTCTGCATTTTCTGACATTCATTGCAGAGTAATGTCAGAAATTCTTAACAAATTCTTAACATTTATATGCCCAAGGATGTGGCTGTTTCAACCTTAATGAGTTGCCTTCTTGCTTGATTTCTCTCTTTTGATGGTAACTAATGGGTATTGAATACCACCATGCATTTTGGCTCTTCTGGTGTAATTTTCACCTCCCATCAGGCCCTCCTGTGGTGGAATTCACTACCTTAGTAGTTTTGGTCAGAAGGTGTTCATTTTAACAAGTCTCAAAAGACTTGCTTATATCACAAACACAGGCAGTCATGGACACAACTCATACATACACACGTTTGTATGCTTTTAACTAAATTTTATTTAATCATTTTGAGTTAAATTAGTGCTATGTTTATTTGTAAGCATATAACATGAACTGAATAGATGGTGTGGGGATACAAGAGGACAGAGGGATTTTTTTTTCAAGGAATGGGTTGACGTAAGTAAGTTGGAGACCGAGGAAATAATACAATGAGGGAAGGAGGGAAGAGTACACGCTAAGAAGAGACGCACAGGTTTTCGAAGTGTAGCTATAGGGAATCTAAAAAAACAAAAAAAATAATTATAACACAGACTAGGACCCAAAAGAACAAAATATCACTAAAAGGGTAACTTGTTTGTACTTAGCCCGTGCTCTTAATAATGGCTTGCTTCTTTTTCTCCTAGGTTTCACTTTGAAATCTTCATTTCTTAACTTAATATTTTATTTGCTGAGTGATTTATTAGAACCTCCCATGTCTCTCTGTCTTAAGGCACAGAACTTGGTCGATTGGCAGGCAGGCAGGCATCCGTTCATTTGTCAAAGAGCTGAAAAACTGTTCTACATGCAGGTGTTTCTTTGTGTAGGATAATTCATAGCGATCCTGGCCTGTTTCAGATGATAATGCTAGCAGTCTCATGTTACAGCAGTTTTTAAGTGGTCTTACTTTGTGTCATTAACCTGTGAAATTTATAGTTTCCAGAAGTTTAGTTTTATATATTTGTTTAACTTGAGTGTTGTAAAAAAACATTCATTTCAAACATTTGTGATGTCCACCTTAACCTATCCGAACTCAAAATGCTGCTTCTTTGGCTTTATATTTCAGGATAACACAATCCGGATATGGCGACTGAATAAAGCTGCAGGCAGTGTGAGTTGTGTAGCCCAAGGACAGGGACATGCACGTGGTGTTGGAACAATTTCATGCTCAAGGTAAGTGACATTCTGTTTGCTACAAAAATAGAAAACAACACAAAATATACATGGGATGCAGTAATTCATCTAAAAAAAATAGCTGGGTAATTTTCCCTGAGTGCAGCAGTGGTTTCCTTTACTGCAACATCAGGTTGGAATATTTCAAGCAGCAAGTTTTACTTTAAGAATTTCATGTAAGTGTAGAAGTATCACAAAATGGATTCCTTATTAATCTCCACAAATCATGTGCATATGTATTCTTAAACAATAACTGTGTGTGTGTGTGTGTATATATATATATATATATGTGTGTGTGTGTGTGTGTATATATATATATATATATATATATATGTGTGTGTGTGTGTGTGTATATATATATATATATATATATATATATATATATATATATATATATAGAGGAACTGATTTTGATAGAGTTCCCCTTTGGTCAACATCTGTTAGGACATCAGAATTTAGTCAACTACACAGATGGTCAGCAGGTGTGTGAGACTGCACATTTTTCTGGGTGGAGAAAATTTTACTTTTTCCCGTGATTGTGCAATCTCGGAGATAGTATACAATTAGCAGGGGGTGGGGTTGCAGGGAGGCTTCCCCTTGCAAAAAATGATGCTTTACACTTATTTTTAAGTGTTTTGCATGTTCATAGGTTCATAGGATGATACTAGGCTACTGGCCCGGAAGCCCTTATAAGCCTAGCCAAGAATTTTGGCCATGTTCCCTTAAAGTCAGCACCTGTTTCCCCTGTCCAGCAGGGACACAGGTGGGATCCCAGGGGTACATTTTCTGTTTCCCATCCAGTTGTCCTGGTTCCTCTTAAAGAGGGCTAGAGAGGTACTCTGCTTGACATGGAGAGGGAGTCTATTCCACAGACGGGGGAGTCTTTGGGCCACAAATCTGTCCTGCCAACAAGTTCTAGTTAATGTCAAAGAACAGGTTAAGGCCTTGCGTGTGGGTTGTGCGAGTGGAGTTTGTCTTACGGATATGCAGCAACTCCATCAAGGCTAGGTCTGAAATGGCCTTGTATCACCTCTGAGCAGTCTGTGCAAGACTGAGTAGAGGGGCAGGGTTTTTAGCCTATCTGTATAGGATAGGTTTCTGAGACTCTGGATTTTCCTGGTCAGGAACTCTGTGGTCTCTACAGCTGCTGCATGTGCTTGGCAAAGTACCTGCCGAAGGGGGCATTGTACTCGATAATAGGTCTGATAAGGGAGGATTACAGAGATGTTATGACTTCCTTGTTCCTGGTAGAAATACCCTTATTTATGAGGTGGGCCATGTAGGGCATGTTTTGAGATTTCTTGATCAGCAAATGCATAGTAGCATGTTGGCATTTGCCTGCTGTGGTCAGCTTTATAAACATCGATCTTTGGGTCATTCATTGCTCATCAGTATGTGTGTGTGTGTGTGTATGTATACATATTCTGTGTGTGTGTGTAGGGTCTATATTTGAACGAAAGTTCATAATGTCGAACGCTCTGAAGAGTGAAAATGCCGGACCTCGATGCACTTCTTGTGGGATCGCAGTACAGTGAAGGTCGGAATATTTGCCCTTTCCTCACTGTAGTGCAATCTCTGAGTTGGTATATAGATTTAGTGGGGAGTGGGGGGGGGGCACAGCCCCCCACAATAAGGAGTTCGAGGTCTGGCATTTTCAGTCTTTAGAGCAGTCGATATTATGAACTTTCGTTCATGTAATATAGACCTTGTGTGTGTGTGTGTGTGTGCATATATATATATATATATATATATATATGTCCACTATATTTGGTCGAAAATGATTTCAGGCAGCCCACTTCACTGAAAATGCATTTTACTGAAAACCCATTTGGTCGAATTCCAGTTGGTCGAAAATGGAATATAGCCCCTGCCCCACTGCTGTGTGACCCTGGAGTGAGAATATAAAGTAAGAGGGTGTAGGGGGCACAGCCCCCCACATTGGGGGTGTGGGGGGGCATACCCCTCCACATAATTGCAGTGTATGCACTATCATTTAAATGTGGATCTATTAAAAATACATTGAAGCATATAACGTCAGTAAAAACTAGTTGCAAAATACACCCTCCATTGTGGGGGGCTGTGCCCCCCACACCCCCTTACTTTATATTCTCACTCTAGGGTCTTACTGCAGTGGGGCAGGGGCTATACTCCTTTTTCAACCAAATGAGCTTACAGTGAAGTGGGCTGCCGGAAATCATTTTCGACCAAATGTAATTTGCCCAAAAGTCCTCGGTCGGCCAGAATCCCAAAGTCTGGGTCCGGCGTCGGCTGCTCAGTCATGTTCCCTGATGTCAGAGCGCCAGGAGTACAAAGCTGCCAGCCGACGCCATGTTCTCCAGTCTTTCTTGCCGTGCAGTGGAAGCAGTTCGCAAGTGCCGGTCGGCTGACTCCTGATATTTTTTCGTCCTTCAGTCCGAAGACTTACTACTTCTTCTCAAAGCTAAGTACCCCGTTGGGGAAACTTTTTTCTTGCTCCAGTCCGATGTCAGAAAAAGTTAATTGTATTTCTTGTGGGAAGCAAATACCTCATAAGGATTTCCACTCTTACTCTATTCCTTGTTTAGGCCCTGACCACGACGTAGCTAGTTGTCGGTTTTGTGCTAGATTTAACCAACGTACTATTAAGCGGAGGTACGATTTTGCTTTTCACTTTGGCAGGCAATTTAATTATAAAATGTCGTCGGACATGCTTCCAACTACCGGAGTTCGCAAACGACGCAAGGATAAGGACAGGCCACCGAGGTCCAAATCAGACGACGGTTTACAAGCAGAGCCAGCTACAGGTTCGGCCGTCGTCAGTGAGGCGCTTTTGCAGCCCCTGTCGGCCATTTCAGAACCGATTGCCGAAATGGACTCCCACGAGGAGCCAACAAGGCCTTTGAGTACTCCAGCTGCAGGACCTTCGGACAATGCTCCCTCGGATGGGTCCGGAGCCGCTGTGCAGGTACCGGCTTCCGAGGGGGTTTTCAGGCCTACACAGCTTCTGATAAAGGCAAAGGCGAAGACTCCTTCTAAATCAAAGACACCAGCTTAGGCCTCTTCTGATCCGGGACCCAAATCTCAGAAACAGCTGCTTAAAATGGCGGAGGACTTACTAACCATGATTAGGGGTTCACATCCCCCTCCAGACAAAAGGCCAAGGCAAGAATTGCATTATGAATCCTCTGATCAGGCATCTGTTTCTTCAGTGTCTTACTCTGATCAGGAATATACTTTCCCTACTTATGAGGATTCTGATGCTGAGGAATCCATTCCATCATCTTCTCCCCCTGAGGATTTTTCTTTTGGGGAAACTTTACATGACATGAGGGAACATTTTCACTGGGAAGGACAGGAGTACTCTGAATCTAAGATAAGGCTTAGGGATTTCCTTCTTCTTCTTCCCCAACATAGACCCCTTGCTATTCCTCCTATTTTGGATATTGTGGATGATGCTTTTTCTGAGGCTAATTTAACTGCTGACTCCTTTCCTCCAGCCCCTGCTAAGCCTGACAGATATTACAGGGTCCCTGACTCCCACCAGTTCCTTTACAAAAATCCTGCTGCTGATCCAGAAACCATTTCTCAGGGTCCTAAGGGTGTTAAGGCCGCCTCTGCTAAAAACCCTATTCCGACAGATAAGGATTCTAGAGCTTTGGAGAGATGGGGCAAAAAAGTGTACACTTCTGCTACTTTATCCATTAGGGCTTTAAATTGTCAATTTCATATGCTAAAATATCAGCAATTCCTGCTGTCTGTTATGAAACAAAAGCTGGGTACCATTACTGCATGTGCAGATAATAAGGAATTGCACGATTTGATGCATGCCACTGAAAAAGTGAGGAAGCATGGTTTACACTGTGGTTTTGATGCCTTGGAGGCTTCATGCAGGGCGGCTGCCTCTGGCACAGTCATTAGAAGGCATGCTTGGTTAAAGGAACAAAACTTACCTGATCAAGTGAAAGCAAAGTTACTGGATGCTCCTGTTCAGCATAATGTTTTGTTTGGGTCTAAGGCTGAAGAGGTGATAAAGAAAATGGAGGATAAGGCAAAATCCATGCAAATGGTTAAGGATTTCTTACAAGTTCAGCCCCCAAGATTTAGCAGAAATTGGCCAACTAAAAATTGGTCCTTTCCCAATTAGGACAGGCCTCAAAGGGGTAGATATAGGCGCTCCAGAGGGAGGGCCCAAGCACAGACCTCTTACAGACCTAGACAGTGGAGTGCTTCCACCCCCAGGGGTGGAGAGGACAGACCTCAGTCTTATAGAAAACAGGCTCAATGACTCCCTCTGAATGGCTCCAGGAACTTCTCTCCTGGAAGCTCCTCTAGGAGGAAAACTCTCTTTTTCAACAAAATTGGACTTGCATAACCCAAGACAAGTGGGTTCTGGATGTAGTTTCAAGAGGTTACAAATTCCACTTTCATACCTTGCCAAGATCAAACAGATGGCCAGACCTACCAAAACACCAATGGGCAGAGGCATTAAACCAGGTGGGATCCCTCATGGCTATGAGGGCCATAGAACTGGTTCCACAATCAGAGACGGGCCAAGGTTTTTACTCAAGGCTCTTTCTAGTTCCCAGAAAACAAAATTCATGGAGACCCATCCTGGATCTGTCAGTCTTAAATACTTTCCTGGAGATACCAAAGTTCAAGATGCTTACTCTGCAGCAGCTCCTGCCAATGTTGAGCAAAAATGCATGGATGGTGACATTGGATTTAAAGGAGGTTTACCTACACATCCCTATCAGACAGGAGTGCAGAAAATACCTCAGGTTCAAGGCTGGCACGAAACATTACCAATTCTCTGCGCTGCCCTTTGGCTTGTCTACTGCGCCCAGAGTCCTCACCAAGTGCCTGGCACCAGTAGTAGCTTACTGCAGACTCAAGGGAATTCAAATTTACCCTTATCTGGACGACTGCCTTATTCAAGCAGACAGCAAGGACATTTTACTCCAGCACCTGGAATTTGTTCAGAATCTACTCAAGTACCTGGGATTCACTGTGAACATAAAAAAGTCAAATCTGACACCCACACAACAGATAACTTTTCTGGGTGCTCTTCTAAACACAACAACCCAGATGGCATTCCTGACATCCGAAAAACAACTACAGCTGGCTTCAACTTTCAAAACCTTGGCGTTAATGTCTCAGCTAACTGCAAGGAAATTCCTGCAGGCTTTGGGTTACATGGCCTCCTGCATCCTTCTCATACCAAATGCAAGACTACATATGAGAAAAATACAATGGTACCTAAAAAGTGTATGGTCCCAGCATTGCCACAGTCTAGACACACAGATTGCTGTCTTGCCTTGCCTACAAAAGGAATTCCATTGGTGGACCATGGCATGTCTTCACAACAAAGGGAAAGCCTTCAGTCTGCCTCCAGCCAGCCAAGTGTTAACCACGGACGCCTCTGATTATGCATGGGGAGCGCACCTGCAGGGGAAAGGCCTGCAAGGTTTTTGGACAGAGGATCAGAAGCACCTACATATCAATTTAAAAGAGATGTTAGCTGTACAGAATGCCCTCTTGGCTTTCAGGGATCTTCTACATCCCGGACAACTACTGATTCGGACAGACAACACCACAGTTATGTGGTACATAAATAAGCAAGGGGGTTCACATTCCTCCCCCCTTTGCAGACTAGCCATGACTCTATGGAACACAGCTCTAGCTTGCAAAGTGGA